>NC_135018.1:8847938-9000438 GCF_051020955.1 Megalopta genalis | reverse complement strand
TTTTCGGCCGAGATCAAGAAACTGCGACCGATGCTTATTCACCGGAATCATACACTTCACTTGCAGATAATTCATCCTCGCTGTATCCCGAACAATCTTCAGATACATTACAGGTAGTCCTACAACACTGCGTCCTAGAAGATTGCGAAAACCTTTGTACAACACTGCACTTTTACAGCACCGGATATCATAGGAATATCACCGGATTTTTGTTTAACATATTTAAAATATACATAAAATTATATAAAATTACTATAATAAATTACTATATTATTACCATATAAAAATTACTATAATAAATTACTATATTATTACTATATAAAAATTACTACAAAATTACACACTATAATACTATAAAATTACTATAATACTATATTACTATAATACTATAAAATTACTATAATACTATGTTACTATAATACTATAATACTATAAAATTACTATAATACCATAATAATAATAATAATAAAATAGAATTATTATAATTAAGGGTATATAAACATTTACCCTTCCGCTGAAAGAAGCCGAAAATTCAAAAGGAAGTTGCAAAATTGTCTGTCTTCATATCATAAAATCTACAACGACCTTGTAAGAAGCAGCAAACAAACCAAAATTGCAGATCTTTTTTAAAGAGGATAGAAAGTGCGAAAGATCTGAATGAAGTAGGTTCAAAAAGTAAAGGTGATATCGTTGAACCGAAATAAACGTTCTCGTTTGATTATACCGAGTAGTGACGAGGAAGAAATTTATTAAATTAAGGTTACATTGAATGAGAATAATATTTTTTGTTTTCTTTTTCGTTTTGTGTTATACATACATTTACATATTTAATGAAAGTTAAGTTGCTTATACGGAATTAAAAGAAATGTTTGATTTTAATAAGTTTTCGGTACGTAACCCCCATTTTTGTACTGACTCTGGGTCTCATATGACACGCGGTTTCACACAACGCGGCATTTTCGAGGAACCTGTCTACTGTGTTATAGAAGGATTACCTGTATATACTTTTCTTAATCATTTGAGATGTTTTTAATTTCTCGACATTCTTGGGGCACTTCGACGACCGCGCCGCAAATCTCAAAAATTTCACGAAACCAAAGAACATATATACCTATTACATTGGATCGAATTAAAACTGCAAGGCAAAGTCATACGACATCAATTAGTTTTTTATCTTTATGCGAATCTTAATAGAATTCTGAAGTTATAACGGATCAGCGAAAAAATTCATTTTTGAGAATTAAATTTTCTGTAATTCTATCAACCACAAATGGGTGACGCGATTACGATATACTTTATTAATAATATAAATAGGATAAATCTTGTTAATAATATAATTACGATACATGTTTTAAAAAACTGCAACGCGTCAATTTTTATAATTTCAACTTTTGTCAAATTTCGTCAAAGCGTTAGGACAAGAATTGTCGCTTCGAATGATCGAACTAAACAATGAAATTAAACAGTCACAAAATATCAACAAGCATAATGGAATACGACAAAATTATGATGTGATAGAACAATTTCATCGCACTGTCTAAATGTCTCGTTGTGGTAGGTAAGTCAAGGGGAAGGGGGGGGGGCTTTTCTCGGGCAAAAAAAATAAACAAGAGAGAAATTGTAAAATGTATCCTTATATGCAAGAAATTCTGTCGGAAAGTTGAAAAAGGGTCGTTTGACCTGTCGTGGTAGGTTTTTAAGGATTTAAAGGCAGGGGTATTGATACCTTTTTTAAAAAATTTAATTTTAAAAAATTAAAAGATCGTTCAATATTTGCAAAACTGACAGTCAGATATCGATAACAAGTACATAACAAAGATTTCTAGAATTTCACAAAGGGATTCTTTCAAATCCTAAAAATCCTCGTTATATGTTTGTTATCAAAGTCTTGTTGTCGGTTCTGCAAATATTAAATGCTTCTTTAATAAAAAAAAATTAAACCTTTTAAAAAGGTTTCAATACCTCTCCCGCGCATAGCGAATCACTAAATAAATAAATAAAATAAATAAATAATAAAATCACTAAATCGTCGATATTTACGAAAAGGTTTTGAATATTCCAATTTTACTCGATCGAGAGATATTTAAAATAAGATCGAAGCTAACTTTGCTCGAGAGCACCGGTCGACAAAACTCCGCAGTACATAATCGCATGAACTTATTCGACCGAGCGTTCGCGATCGGAAACGAGGAGAAAATCGGCTGCCCGCGACGTCTCCCTTTCGTTCCCGCAGCGATAACATTGTCTCGATTCCGGCGCGCAGTTTTTCTTTCTGCTCGACCGATAAAATCGCGATGCTGCCCGCTCGCTATATTTCATTCGGATCGTGGTTGGTACTCGACGCGCGGTATCCGGCCGTAGCGTGGCGAGATAAGCGAGTGCTTTAATCAAATCGTTCGCGGGCTATGGGACCGCGAAAAAGCTCGCGGGGCAAGGCGTTTACCGGGCTGGATGCGGGATAAGCGGTGCCGCTATTATTTCAAATATTCATGCTCCTCGTCGCGGCTTGATACGTCCGCGAGTGCATTCGGCCTCGCCTAAGCGTTTCATTAAGATCCCCCGACGCAGGCTCGGCGATCCTCGCTTTTAGCCGAGTTATTCAAATCCGAATTTACGGCGAGCGCGACGAAGATCGGGCGGATCGTTTTGCGGCCGCGAAAGTCGTGAAATACTCGCGCGACGATGCGAGACGCCCTGCAGCCTCGTAAAACCGCGTCGTTCTAAAATATCTCACCGGTTCGGAAAAATACCGTGGACGCGATTCCTTTTATCTCTAGTATTCGCAGTCTCGAAAGGGAACGGGTTTGAAACGGAACCAGAGAGGCGGCACGGCGCGGCGCGGCGCGGAGCGGAACGGAACGGCGAGCTGTTTCGCGGAATGAAACGCGAGCGGAAAATTGATCGTTAGCTGGCCGATGCGCGTCCCCGGGCTATCCGGTGTCGGCTCGAATAAATTTCATCGTTGCGCGCGATACGCGACGATTATTTATCCGAGGAGCAGGACAACTGTAACAGTTACGAACCCCGTCCCTAATAAAACGGAATCGTTCGCGAGCCGATAAATTCATCCGGATCGACGCCGTACGAAGAGATCCGCCGCAATTTTCTTCGTTCTTGCAGCGAATCGCTGCGAACATTCGTTCGTTGCACGGCTGTGCCTGACTGGCTCACGGAGATCTACGTATGCTCGCGCAGCAAATGGATCGCCTGGCCAGAGCACGAGCGTGGGCGCAGCAGGTGGAATAGATCCAGATACGCTGCACGACGAAAAATGATCGGGACCGCGATCTCTCGGAATCGATCTAGCGGATCTCTCGTTTCGGGTATCCTTGACCGCCGCGCCGCGCGGTGATGCGAACAATGGAAAGAAATAAAAAAAAATCAGTATCTTGCTTTTATAACGTAATCGTTATCTAGAGTCTTTATTCATACGTAAACAATTTAAAAAAATAAAAAATAAAGACAGAAAGTAATACTCAGGAAACACGTTAGCATGGACAACGTGCCAGTTGCCTTTGCTTCCTCAAGCATTTGCCTGTTATATCGCAGTTTTTTAACAGCGAGTTATTCAAAGTATATGGCAATAAATATAAATATAAATATATAATATAAATATATAATATATAAATATAAATATGAATGGATTATTCAATTGAAGGTACTAAACACTTGTTATTTTGGTTGCGAAAGGGTTTAATTACTTACCGTATATTCAATTTTATTGTCTCGAAATTACACATCCATCGAGGACCTACTATATACGTTCGATTATCTTTAACTTAACTTTTCTCCGAAAAGGTAAAACATGTCCTGGGATCTCAACGGAAAACAGTTCCTTGAACTGTCCTCGACATTATTATACAAAATTTTCTTGCAGCGGCCTGCATTTGTAATTGTAATCATGGTGTTTCGTAGCGCGTCCGAGAACAAATCGGGACAATCTTGAGAAATGGGTTTGTTCGTCACCCAGTGACCAAAATATGGATGCGTTTCGTTTCATTCAGAACATTTAAACAATTGCACAGGAGAAGTTTACAAAGGTTTAGAAAAATTTTCTAATCTTCCATGTGTAGATATTAACAATAGATTAAAGCATATTCGGAAAGCTTCCAGATTGAAAATACTTGTAAGTATCTCATGAACAATATGCTATTGATGTCTGATGTTGGCAAATATTTCCGTACATAATTTCTTATTATTTATTAACCTGCTACATTGAAATATTTGTTACTTGTTTACGTGTTATGTTCAAATACGTGTCAGTTATGCACGCATTATGTTAGAATGTGTGTTACCCGGCACCCAGTAATTCTTAATAGAAAATGTTTCGAATAAAAATTAGTCAGTACACAGTTTATAAAAGATTATAATAGTAGATGTTGATAACAGATCTTTTTATTCAATAAAAAAACGAAATCGTTGCAATTTTTTTAACATAACTATATATTATTTATGTACAAATCGATTCATCTTTGTATTCGCTTCAAAAAAGGTATTAACGTACTTTAGGTAAACATTTAATTAGTTTAGAAGTTGCGATTATTGTCGTTGTACGATTTTCACGATGATTGGTATGCTTGAAAGCTATACTGAAAACTGATTTTTCATAACTTTTAATATTTTTCGTAACTTTTAAGTTCAGCACACTCTTATACAGGATCAGAGAAGCCATAATATTTTCGTTATTTTCTCATTATTTAATCACGGAAGTAGCATTTTCGATGAACAGAACTCATTCAAAGTATACGGATTCGAGGCAGACTCAATAAATTCTCATTATCTTTTACATCATTTGAACCAGTCGTAGTACTATGAACTATTTCACTCACTTTTCTGATCTCTTATACTTTGATGTATGAAATAACAATATTGCAACTTACACAGACAACATTTGTTACTATTTCACTTGTATTTTGTCCGCGGATCGGAAATCGTTTTTGCAGACTGTGCACCCTGCGCTCCCTGTAAATCTAATTAGTACTCCGGCTCGGCAGTGAATTTCAGATGCACCGTAATTTCGGAATCGATTAAACCGGTGATGAGCTACCTTTCCCTCGCGGCAGCAGCTGTTCAACCTTCGATCGTCCCGACTGTAATTTTAAAACGCTGTAATTTATATTAATTTAACAAGTAATTGTTTACGGACTACGATTTTACGGCCTCCGCGGTATTTTCTACTCGGGCTGTAGTTCAAGGCTGCTTTGCTGCGGCACTTTAGACGTCGGTATCTTGATTCTTCGAATAAGTCGCGGGGATGGAAAATTTAATGTTGCTACTTCCCAGACGACAGCGTTCTCGTTAGATTATTAACGCGATCACTGCCGCGTCTCGCTCAATCTTGTACACGTTGCTATTTAAAGCCATAAGCCCGTATTAATACAACATTCAGAAAGTCTAAATCATTTTATATAATCTTTCCTAAATCGTTTTCCTTTTTATAGTCTTTTCTACACCATTCTCTTTTTTATAATCTTTCCTAGATCGTTTTAATCATTCCTAACCCGTTGCACTGTAACAACCAGTTCGTTCGTTTCTTCTAAATTTGAGAAAAAATGTGATTCTGCGATCTGGCAAAAGAAAAAAACGTTTCCAACAACAGTCGGTCAGTGTTCACTTTTCTACAAATTATTATAGTATATAAAAACTTGCAGAAATAAGTTTGTTCTTTCGTAAGAAATTCTGTTCATCCCGATGTTTTAAATGTTAATACATATTTTCGACTCGACAATATTCTGGCTGGTTTCGAGACGAATTCAACCGACCTACTATACTCATGTTGAAAAAGAAACTTTAGCCTCGGACAAAAATTAATCTATAGTTTACTTTGGACCGAGATTCGAAAATAACAGATTACGTTTCCGCCGCGTTCCGTCAGCGCGCACCGATGGTGATGTAAACTGTATATGAGCCGTTTATTTTGAAAGTGGCATAAGTCACTTTTCTTTTTTTTTTTAAATGTAAAGATACTGTTCAATTGTAATTAGTGTTACCATTAACTCGATTTTTTTGAAAAAGTGACTTATGCCACTTTCAAAATAAACGGCTCATATCAAAGATACCGCGATATACCATCGCCGGTGTCGTTAGAACACACCGCGCTCTGACTGTTAGTGATCCCAGTACCGCGTATACAATGTAAGACGCGATGAATGACCGTCTATGATTGGTGGAGAAGACGACACCAAAAAGGGTATATAAGAAGGCGATTTTCAGTTGCCGGTCTCCCTCAGTTGAATTTGGTCGCTCGGTCATTTCGTACATATACCTTCTCTCAAATAAAAGTAAAATAAAGCTTTTTAAGAAAAAGAATTAACCCTTAGCACTCCGAACCATTCTGGACGTTGGCTACCAGCTACTCGGCGCCACTTTTCGGCTGAAACGGGCATTTACAGACCCTCGTAATATTTAGTATGGTTTTGGATCTAACTAACATATTATAATGATATTGGACTTATATGAATTGGCTGAAATCGAGAAATTTGCAAAAAAATCAATATCTTATTTTTTATAATTTTGTTATTGTTTGTTTTATAATTTTGTTTTGTTGTTGTAATCGCTATCTATGCGAACTCTTTCTCTCGTCGCCTTGTTGCTTGGACGATATCACTATCACTGCTATCGAAACGATAGACTAACTGTAGAAGAAAACCTTCTACATATCTGTAGTAACATTTCTGTGTAACATTTCTAACATATCTGTATAAACGTCTATCTGGAGCTCATCCTCGCTACTACTTGTGTCATGAGATTCATTCGTGTTTGAACGTTTTGCCATTGTTCTAATAAAAAATATGAATAAATACATAGGTTGAAAATTTCTAATTGTCATTGCTAACTCACAAGATAATATTTACCAAAAAAACTTTTACCAAACAATTTATTTACCAAGAGAAGAATCACTTTTCCGATTTTCTCACTCGTTAGATCTATCTATACCGCTCGACGCTTCAAACCAGACCGAGTTCAGCTTTGAAAATCTTTTCCTCCAGATTTTATGATTATAAATCTCACTATACAGTGCGTGCTACAAACTTGCCTTATCGCTCTTTTCAAGTGGCGTCTTTGAAGTGCTCGGACTGTCGTGAGCACGCCTCTCACGTTCTCGTCAAAACTCGCTGACATTTCTTGTATATATCTTAGTAATTTTACTGTATTTTGATTTGATTTCTTGTGCCATTTCAAGAGAAAACTTCAGGGAAACATGCATGTCTCAAAAAGTTGCGCTGAAATGACTCAATTCCCCGTAATCACTAATAAACTTTAATGTCCCACGAGAGGGGACATCCGAGTGATATGTTAGAATTACGATGTCCCACGAGAGGAGACAGCGGAGTGTAAAGGGTTAATATCATATTCATTTGAGAAATAATCCAAGCCATAATCCCAATAACTCAAATAAAACAAAACAACGAAACAAAATAAGCAACGCTAAAATAATCTTTTTGATCACGGATCGCTGCTTCGCCAGACCACCGTGTGACGCGACGTTCGAACAGTTTTCCCTCGGATTTGTTAGCACCGGCTTAACCACGAAACATCCCGGCAACCGAACTTCGATTGAAATCGGCGGTTTCTGGCTTTCGGTTCCCTGCTTGCTTTCGCAAGCACGAGCGAGCCTCGACGCCCGTTTGTTTCCCTTCGGGGGAACCAACGCAACGGGGCGAGCTCTGTACGTTCGTGGCGTTCGCGATGTGTTCAGAGCTTATGGTGTGGTCGTGGCTATTCATGGGGCGTGTTTTCGTAGCCGATCATTCGATTCCTCGCGATTTCTCTGCGTAAACCGTATCGGTCCTCTGAGCACGTGCAACCGCGCCCGGGGAAGGAAGAATATATCCCCGAGTTTGCTACTAATTAGCGTAGCGCGGCACCACCGCTCGCCCTTCCGCCTACACCGATTCGTTTCGTCCCATCCCCTGATCCTCTTCCTCTTCCTCTTCCTCTTGCTGTCCCACCTTTCACATTCTCCGACTCGAGAGAACTCTCTCCCTCTCTCTCTCTCTCTCTCTCTCTCTCTCTCTCTCTCTTTCTCTCTAGCTTCCTCCCTCTGACACGATCGCTCATTACACACCAGAACGGCGCCCCTTTCTCCCATGTACAGTGTACACTGCACACTATACACAACCCTGGAATTCGAGGATAGTAATTGAACGCTGCGGCGCCACGCCGCGCCGTGACGGTGTCTCTAACGATTCGCACCATGGATCTGCTATGACGAATTGCGCGCGATACGCTATCCTATCGATCCACAGCGGATTCGAGACGCTCGTGGTTCTACAGAACCGTTGTATTCCGTTAACGCGTACTCCTTGTGCTTACACGATACGATGGAACGTAACGGTCTGGTGGTACCATGGAGATTCTTGCACGACCTCGACAGTACAGCTAATGTATAATCTGTTTCAGCATATCTTTTTTTTTATCATATCATCAGAACAATTCAAGAGTGATACTTTACTTTATAGTTTTGGGAAACGTCTGAGGGATGCAAAGCGCAACGAACAAGTAATCGATAGATTCTGTCGGCAGCAGATCGGGTCTCGCGCACGTATCTCGAGGATTCTTTGTTTCTATGAAGAACAACGAATCCTGCTCGTCTCGTAAACATCTTTGATTCGAACTTCTCGCAGAGAAGAAGTTTTGTTAACGATCGGAAAGTTTGTACAGAGTGTCTCGAAATTATGCTACTTCTGGGAAATAAGGGATTCCTGAGGTTATTCGAAGTAACTTTTTCCTTTACAAAAATTGTCACCGAGGCATCGTTAACGAGTTATTAACGAAAAACACTGACCAATGAGAGGCAAGCACGACTGGCGCGAGACGGAGCTCGTCTCCCATTGGCCAGTGTTTTTCGTTAATAACTCGTAAACAAACGAACCCCTCACTTCCCGCTTGTACAATAATTTTGGGGCACCCTGTATAATTCCAAACTATGATCAGACAGAGGCGTATTATTATTTATTGATAAACGGACTCCTGTACGTAGGAGCAGGACGTTACACGCGTTATGTGCTTGCGTCGGTGATAGAATTGTACAATTGACGTTTAACCTTTTAGGCACGACGCGTCACTATAGTGGCTTCCGCGGATATCATCTTTTAGAACGACACGCCACTATAGTGGCTTTCGCGGATGTCATCTCTCTAGACGACTCGCCACTATAGTGGCTTGCTCTAGTAGCTCACTCGCTCATCGTTTGAACCAAATAATCGTCTTCATATGCATTGTTTCACACTTCTTTTATCTTCACATCGATTTACAACAGTCTACAGGGTGTCACAAAAATGTCTCGCAATCCGGAAATGGCGGGTTCCTCGGATCATTTGAAGCAACTTCTTCCTTTACAAAAATTTTCTCCGAGGCACCGTTAACGAGTTATTAACGAAAAACAGTGACCAATAAGAATTGAGTACGGCTGACGCGAGGCGGCCCAGCCAACCAGCGCACGAAGCCCAGTTCCGCTCATTGACTCGGTCGCCTCGCGCCAGCTGAGCTGGAATTCGACCGCTCGACCGCTGGCGCCGCTGGCTCGGCCGCCTCGCGCCAGCTGAGCTGGGATTCGACAGCTCGACCGCTGGCGCTGTTGACTCGGCTGACTCACGCCAGTTGAGCTGGGACTCGACCGCTCGACCGCTGGCGCCGTTGGTCACTGTTCTTCTCATTGGTCACTGTTTTTCGTTGATAACTCGTTAACGGTGCCTCGGAGAAAATTTTCGTAAAGGAAAAAGTTGCTTCAAATGGCCTGAGGAACCCGCCACTTTCGGATTGCGAGACATTTTTGGGACACCCTGTATATACAGACAGAATATACAGTATCAGATTCTGTACAGTACTCATCAGACTCTGCCGTCCAGAGAAATGGCCTCGCGCAGAATACAACCGTACCTAAAAGGTTAAAGATTCGTAGGGAACCGGTAAAGAAATCGACGTTGCCGTCTATAGCATGTGTGAAGCTGCCATGATGCGATTCATCGGATTACGTAGACGATATTTAGACGTGACGTTGTGTACGCAGAAGCACGATCTAGATCTAAGCGTTGTTGTCGGCGCGTAGAAATTGATCTGTCCAATTAAAGATGCGCAATAATGTTCACACGCCATGCCGCTGTACGGGACTCCCGCGCACGCATCACTTTCAGCACTGCTTGCGTAACCTATTTTCCTAAGAACAGTGATCGCGACGCGTTCGTGCGACCGTGCTCTTGGCTCGCGTAATCTGTTTTTCATCGCGGTTTTGTTGCAACAGAGAAATTGAAAATTTCCGGAAGGAACGGCGCGAGAAGATTCGCATGTGCTACAAGCGGCTGGATCAATTGCGGGCGAAGAGAACGGTTTTTGCGAGACGGGGTTCTCGAGAAAAAGGGACCGGACAGGATTGAACTGCGATAAGATCGTAACTCGGAAATGATTGTACGTGCAACTGCGTTTTCCAGCGTTGCCGCACGGCTAATCTCAAAGTGGCGCACGTCCAGTGCAGCAGCCGTTCTCGTGTCCGCCGGATAATTGACCGTGGAAAAATGAAATTCTGCCGAGCATAATGCGACACGTTGCGATTCCATGACGGATCGAATGAAATCCCGGCGACCACCTTGTACCGTTAGGAGACCTGTCACGCACCCTTGCATAATATCGACAGATCTATATATGCATGTACGCTATCTCCGACGAGGGCGCACACGATCCGAAACGTAGTTCCGGCGACGTGTTCAATGACGCATCGAGCGTCACGATTTAAATCGTCACGGTCGATCGGACGCCGATCGAAAGTACCGGCCGATGATTCTAATGTAGGTCGGTGCAGGAACAGGAAGTAATTTCGCCCGTGTCGCGAACGCGCTGCGCCCACTGCCGTACACTACTGTTATGCGATAACTCAGAACGTCGCTCGTTGTTGCTTGCAGAGCTCGAACCTGGGTCAAGAGCTGCTGGACAGGGTGTTCAGGCACCTCAACTTATTGGAGACTGCGTACTTCGGGCTCCGCTACCTGGACCACGGTAATCAAACGGTAAGACCGCATCTTCCTAATCAGACCACGAGATTAGTCCGTCGCGCGTTTGTGCAGCCCCCCTCCGAAAGTATTGAATATTCGATGAATATGAAATTCCGATATGAAGTTGTTATAATTTTCTACATTTATTTCGAAGTTAATCATATCGAACTGTAACAAGTACGTAAATATATGTATTTTACGTTGTAATGAAAGCAACGTGAATTTTATAAAAGAAAATCAAATCTTCTTTTCATCGATATATCCGTCGCGCGTTTTAATTACTTCTTAATCATTTCGACATTCGTTTTATTAGTTTTTCTATTGTTTTTGGTTCTTCTTGGTCCCATGCTTTTTGTAGTATGTTCCAGGTACTGAGAAATCATACGAAATGAGCTCGGGATACGTTCTCAATGAACGAAGTGCAATAAATGGATAAACTAATTGCAATAAATGATAAATAACTTGATATATGTACTTTCGACAATATAGTGTCATATTGCAGACTTGCAGACATTACCTAAATTGAGTGGAATATTAAAATTTATACTAAATAAGCAGGTGTACCGATAACTTTTGGAGAGGGCTGTACGTCGCGCAAACCTCTTCAGTTTCGGCTGGTTCCGGCACTCCAGATTCACCCTTCCGCAGATCGTATTCGTATTTTCTCAAATTAAGTCTGCCCTTTCGTAGACTAAACTGTTTATTTATTTATATATTTATTTTAAAAATCCATTTTTACGATGGAAAATAGAAATTAATATTAATATATATATATATATATATATATATATATAGAGAGAGAGAGAGAGAGAGAGAGAGAGAATCAGCGAGTCAGCAGTTAGATAATCAGTTTATGTAAACTCATTTGGCATCTTATAATATTAGCTACAAATATGTCTATTCTGTCGCTGTTGTCATTAACAAATTGAAGCATCCCACGAAGTTGTCCTAAATTATTCTTCCGAAATGAAATACCCGCGTTTTGTTGTGTGCGTGAACATAACGTTCGGATAACGAAACAATTAAATTAGATACAGTGTTAGATTAAATCCTTACCGATTTTTACAATAAACGGTGTTGCGTGTTTAGATAATCGTGAATTCATATATCATGTTCTATCGTATTTATTTGATAGTAAACATTGATTCGCTCATAATGCTTGTTCTGCTCCTGCTCGTGCCAATTTCGTGCACATGTTTGTGTAACACACATGTTTGATCTTTATGCAAAACAAAAATCATCATCGACAATTGCAACGAAAAGGAGTCGCATAGAAATTTCTTTCTTTCTACAATAATTGAAGTTGAGTTGAAAATATCCATGTGTTATTTATATTTATACGTGTGTTATTGTATATTATATTTATATATGTGACTTAAAGTTCTCTCAACAATATATAATAGTCGTTTGAAATGTTAACTACCCATTTGTCTAATAAACGCATCAAATCCGCAGTCTATAGTAATGTAGTACGGCAACCAGTGAGAATAAAAATTGTTACGTTGAACGAATAAATCCGTCAAGAAAATGTTTCTTTGAAGAGAGCCGAAGATGCTCGTCGGAAGAGTGAATTTGGAGTGCAATACGCGTAGCACCTTGCTCGGCAAAGCCCCGAGAGCCAGTGTGACAGATGTAACGTCGCGTAGCATGGTCGGCCACCTTCTCGATTCGGAGAAGCCGAAGTTCAATAAAATTCCAATTTGCTGCATCGCATCGCGCGAATGTTCACCGTCGCAGAAAGAATTTCATATGTTTCCGGGAATATTTAGAAGCGATAAACGCATAGAGATCACCGATCTAATGGCAACCCGTGGCATCGCCGCGTCGGTGCCGTCGCCGTCGCGGCGCGTTCTTTCGAGGGAGATCGCGCGCTGATTGCGAACGAAACAGCAAGTTCGAAGTAGTTTACCGTTAATTAGATTTTCTCGATGAAAAATTCACACGGAGCGGCGCGATGCCCCGAAGGCGGCCGACTCCATCGCCCTCGGGGCACAAGAGGATAGGATTATTATCTACGGGAAACGTCGAGCCGGCTGCAATTTCCGGCCGGCTCGGTCAACAGTTCGAGCGCGGCGCTCTCGGCTCTCGACCCTGATCGGAGCCCGGGGATTAATTATTTTCGAAATAATTCTCGACTGTTATTCGCGCACTCTTCAGCAATGGCTCGACCCGAGCAAGAAGATCGGGAAACAGCTGAAAGTGGTCAAGGGAGACCCGAGCTCGGACGTCCACACCCTCTACTTCGGCGTGAAATTTTACGCGGCGGACCCGTGCAAGCTCATCGAGGAGATCACAAGGTTAGTAGATTGAATTTACCACCTAGACTAACTAGTTGATAACTCGCTCATGTCCCGTGCCGCGATTCCAAATAATTGATTGGGTAGTTCCGCGGAGGCTCGCCAATCTCGCCGGTCGCCCCCGGACCAGGCGAAATTAGATTAATATCGATCTACAAATATATTCGTACAAAGGAAGCGATCAGGAATTTCCGCCAAAGCCAGAACTTTCATCGTCCCCGGGAAAATTGATTAAAACGTCTGCGGGCATGAATAGTCTCGGCGATGGTATTAAAAAGACCATCAAAGAACCGCGCCGCGCCGCACCGCGCTGTTTCGTCGTGCCGCGCCGGTAGCCGAAGGTGCTAATAACAGTAATCCGACGATCCTCATCCTGGGTGCGACGTAAACTCGTTCCTCCGCAATTTCTCAGCTCCGACACCGCGGTAAACGATTAATCGTAGACGAAACAATGCTATCGCGGGAGGACAACGATCGCTGTCGGTTTTATTGCGGGAATCTAACAGTACCTTCCATTCTCTTCGCAGCGAGAATGCTGGCCGAGTACGCGAGCGATTTCCCGGCGCTGTAGAAAAATTCGTTCCGCGTATTGTTCCACGGGGCTCGTCGAATTAATATAAGCGGAATAAGTTAACTAATCCGTCCGATCGGTTCCTCCGGTAACGGTGACGGCTCGTCGACGACGCGTGGCTCTTGTTCTCGCGTCACAGACGCTGCACGCCCTCCTCGTTATCCCAATGAGTCGGGTTTTAAAATTCTCAAAGCACGCTGCTTCTTCGAAATCTCTTCACCTCATCGCGTGTCGCGACAGGGCCACGTGGAACTTCATCCAAACACTCCATTCGTCGGCATCGCGCTACTCCCGGAAGCGTCGGCAAGTGTCCTTTTCGCTGAACGCTGCAACACGCTGCGCTGCACAGAGGTTCGGCGGAGCAGCGAGCCATGGCCAAAATTATTCTAGCGTTTAACCTTCCGTCGTTCTTCTTCGTCCGGTTAGCGCGACTGCGTCTGCGAATTTTCATTGGAGATTTTCTGTCGAGAAGCTGAGAGATGTCTCAGTCGTTGCAGGGAGGGAGAGAGAGAGAGAGAGAGAGAGAGAGAAAGGGGGGGAGAGACAGAGCGAGAGAGCGAGAGTGAAGGTATCTATCACGCAAGGAAGTTAACTTTAGTTAACTTAACCCTTTACACTCGAATGGCGACTCTGAGGCGCCACTAAAAATTGGTATACTATTTTTCAAAATCATTCTAAGAGCATGAGACACTTTTATACTTAAAAAAAAAACTATTAAAATTGCATTGTACTTGCCAATAGGCTCAATTTCATACGCATGAATCGCAATAAATTATATAAAATAGAAATACTGTAGATCAGAAATCATGTTTTGGATTTCGAATTCAAATAGCTTCGACTGCAAAGGGTTAAAACGGATGATTCTGGATCAATTTCTCTTTGATTTCTTTCAAAGGCTCTTTTCAAATGTCGTTTGAAGAAATCATAACCTTTCCGAGGATAATCTCTACCTATAAATGACAGCTAAGGGTATTACACAGTTTCATACTAAGCTCAAATTCAGAAAGGAGATATATCAACAGCTTCTTCTAGTACAAATAAAAGAAAAAGAAAAGAAAGAAAGAAGTTGCACGTGAGAGCGGAGATGAGAACGAACGGCGAATAGCGTTTAAGGCAGTTAGCTTGAAGGCGGAGAAAGAGTTACAAAAAGAATCAAGTTGGTCGCAGTATCGGTTCGAGACAATAAGTTGTGGGCGGCTGAAAAGATGGAGGTGTGGAGAAAAAGAAAGGGAAGCTTTTCTAGCGGACTCTGCCTTATACGCGGAGGTATCGGAGGGACCGTTGGGAGGATTAGTCGCAGAATTGGTTCCATGACCGACGTCAGACTCCAAAAAGGACGATGAGATTGTACAAGCGGAAAATAAGGGGTTCCTGAGGACATTTGAAATGACTTTTTCCTTAGCGAAAATGTAATTCGCGGCTTTGTTTATGAGTTATTCACGAAAAACAGTGACCAATGAGAGGCGAGACCAGCTGGCGCGAAGCGGCCGAGTCAATCAACGGAACTGAGCTTCGACTGCTTGTTGGCTCGGCCGCCTTGCGCCAGCCAAGCTCGTCACTCATTGGTCAGAGCTTTTCGCTAATAACTCATAAACGAAGGTGCGGATTGCATTTTCGCTAAGGAAAAAGTTGCTTCAAATGTCCTCAGGAACCTTTTACTTTCTGCTTGTACAATAATTTTAAGACATCCTGTATACGAATCGTGACGGTCGCCACAAAGTAAACGGTTTAGGCTATTAAAGAATCTATAATGAGATCTATGTGTGTGATTCCGGTAAAAAGAGAGAATGTTTTCTAAGAAGACGAGCAGGTACGTAGTAATTAAGCTCGTCTGAGGATGGTTTCCCTGTTTCTGTAAAATCCATTCGAAATTTCCTTCATCAAAGGGCGAAACTGCGTGTCGAATGTAAATTCGTGACTCCGCATTGATTACGCGGAGTGTCATCGATACAATAATCGATCGCACGAAGCTTCCGATTCCCGACGTTCATTAGCTAATTGAACCCGATTAAGGGGCGATTCCCATTGTGTCCAACAGAGTTCAATTTCTATCGTATAGAATAGCGCATTAGCGCATAGAATCGACGAAGTCCCGACCTATAATGCATCCTATTGTCGACTCGCACAATCGGCGCGACGAGCCCGGGGTCAATACGCGGTCGTGTAACAATGATGCCTTAAGCCTTAAGTCTGCTTTGCGAGCCTGAAATAACAGGGAAATCCGCTCGTTGAGCACCACCGTCTCCCAATAATATCGGTCGCTGCTCTATGCGGATCTATCTTCGGTTCATTTGGCTCCATTTAGAAGCCAAATAAAAATGTTGTATTCAAGCAGATCAAGAGGCTCGAAGAGAAGCGTCCAGAGCTATCGATTCGATTCTCGTCCGTGAGACTTCTTCGTCTTCGCCGCTGCCGCTTTAAATCGTTCTCCAAACATACGGATAAAATCATTATTATAATTATATAGTTATTTTATTTTTTATTATTATTTATTATATATTTATTTATTAATTATATATATTTATATGTTATATATAATATATTATATATAATAATATATATAAATAATATATAAATAACATATATATATATTATATATTTATATATTATTATTTAATTATTTATTGAGTATATACGAGAAGTTAAAAAATTAAAAAATACAGAGGTTTACAACGACTTGGTACAGGTTTAAAGTAAAAAAGGGAAAAACAAAGTAAGATTATTATACCACAGTCGCCTCGGATTTGTAGCTTTTAAGCTAGGGCAGAGACTGACTCACAGATTATAATTATAATCCGATTACGTACACGAATTACATCCGATCTCTCGGAACAAAGAGAATCGTTACCGCCAACTATCAATTAATTTTTATGCACCTTAGAGATCGTTGAGATCGATAATTCTGACTCCCATAAATCGTGTGCCTGTATCGAAGCCAATCGATTCTGCAACGATTTGAACTATTTTTCAAGCAACGCATGCTGCCTCGAAAAATTGCACATGCAAATTAATGTAACTAATTGAAACATGTTCCATCTGAATTACGTATTACGTTTCCCGTGTACAATAAAATAAACGAATAAATAAACAAATAAATAAATAGATAGATAGATAGATAGATAAATAAATAACTAAATAAATAAATGTAATACAATGCTATGCGATATTAAACACGTAAAAATATTGATGCACCTATCACGAAACATCTGCAACATATCCATCGGGAACTTTGAATTCGAGAACTTCGGTCTATCGGTACGACGATCTCTGTGCGGCGAACAATGTAGTCGGACTGTTGAGAAATCGCGAGCATTCAGCGACGTTTCGTTCCGCGAGAGCCGAATAACACACTGCCCGAACAAATCGCTGTCGTTTTTCTTGACTTCTTATCGGACAGCCGAGTCGGAAGAACTGCGTCAAAAGAGCGCTCGATCCAGCCGGCAGCCGTTGAAATCGGCGGAGTATAAGCGGCCGTCGTCGATGCGTGCCAGTCCTCTTTAATGGAAGACCTCGCTGAAAAATTGGAGGTTCTGGCACCGATAAAGCGGCTCGATTGATTCCTTGTTCGTCGCTCGGGCTCCATCAACCCCCGCGACGCTCGATTTCACCCCCGGCGATCCATCCGGCGTTTCTTCCTCCCGATAAACACAGACTTCCTCTGACTCTGGTAGAAGAGTCTGACTTCGACCCCGACTCTCGGCCACGGCCGTCAAGATAAAGCGGTCGTTTTTTCGGAAACGTCGACTTTGCCGTCGATATCGATCATCACGGTCACGGCTGCTCGCCTCGCCTCGCCATCTTCCCGCTGCCTCGCGCGAAATCGAGGAACTGATATCTTGCTCGTTCCATCGCGAATATTCGAGTTCCGCTTCCGCCTGATCGCCACGTTCAGGCAACGTTTATATTTCGTGCTCGAACACTTTGCTGGCCGAACGATTATTGTTACATTACAGATACGGAAGAAGAGCATGCTCGCGGTAACGATGCATTCCACGCCGGCCACATACGTATCAGTTATGTTCGCGCTAAATCGGAATCGGATGCCTCCATTGCGAAACACGGCGCACTCGCGTTTAGAAACTTCGTTGCAAGCTACGCCTACGATCTCTTTTCTTCCAACACTCGGCCAACCGAATGGGAGGAGATCTCCCCGTTTTAACCCTTTGCACTCCGCTGTCCCCTCTCGTGGGACATCGTAATTCTAGCATATCACTTATTAGTGATTACGGGGAATTGACTTATTTCAGCGCAACTTTTTGAGACATGCATGTTTCCCTGAAGTTTTCTCTTGAAATGGCACAAGAAATCAAATCAAAATATAGTAAAATTACTAAGATATATACAAGAAACGTCAGCGGTTTTTGACGAGAACGTGAAAGGCGTGCTCACGACGGTCCGAGCACTTCAAAGGCGCCACTTGAAAATAGCGATAAGGCAAGTTTGTAGAAGAAAGGTCGGTATGCGAACATAGCACGCATATAGTGAGATTTATAATTATAAAATCTGGAGGAAAAGATTTTCAAAGCTGAACTCAGTCTGGTTTGAAACGTCGAGCGGTATAGATAGATCTAACGAGTGAGAAAATCGGAAAAGTGATTCTTCTCTTGGTAAATAAATTGTTTGGTAAAAGTATTTTTGATAAATATTATCTTGTGAGTTAGTAATAACAATTAGAAATTTTCAACCTATGTATTTATTCATATTTTTTATTAGAACAATGGCAAAACGATCAAACACGAATGAGTCTCATGACACAAGTAGTAGTGAAGATGAGCTCCATATAGACGTTTATACAGATATGTTAGAAATGTTACACAGAAATGTTACTACAGATATGTAGAAGGTTTTCTTCTACAGTTAGTCTATCGTTTTGATAGCAGTGATAGTGATATCGTCCAAGCAACAAGGCGACGAGAGAAAGAGTTCGCATAGATAGCGATTACAACAACAAAACAAAATTATGAAACAAACGATAATAAAATTATAAAAAATAAAATATTGATTTTTTTGCAAATTTCTCGATTTCAGCCAAATTCATATAAGTCCAATATCATTATAATATGTTAGTTAGTTCCAAAACCATACTAAATAATACAAAGTTCTGTAAATGCCCGTTTCTGCCGAAAAGTGGCGCCGAGTAGCTAGTAACCAACGTCCAGAATGGTTCGGAGTGCTAAGGGTTAAACGAAGCCGCTTGATGGTCGAATGGGGAGGTCTCTTTCGCTTTTACCTTAGCAACGCGTGGCCCTCATTTTGCTTACTTCTTCTTCGTTCTCGTCGAGCATATTTTGACATGGAGTTTTCCGCACTTTTTCTTCCTATTTAAAACGCAGTTTTAATTAAACTCTGTTAACGATTTTACTGTCGCGTCAGCCATATGCGGGTGACAGAATTGTTTAAAATTTAATCTCTAAAGATGAATTTTCACGCCAGTCGACATTGTAATTTCGTAATTCAATTAGAATTTGCAAGAAGCACGAACGTTGACGAAATAATCGATGCCATATATTGGTTCGCTTTGCAATTATCATCTAATCGAATAAAATACTTTAATTTTATGAAAGTTTTCAGGTCTTCGGCGCGGTCGTGAAAGCGTTAAGCGTCGGCGCGGCCGTAACGCCTATTCTTCGACGACCGTAAAACTCATTGCGCTTATCTCGAATGTCGTCGTATTAAACGGTCGTCTCGCCATATAAAGTTCGCGGAGTCGTTCGATTATGTCAACCAGGAAACAGTCGGGACGGAGGGCGATTTCGTTATTGCATATTCGAATGCAAAGCATCTTCCTGCCGAGAACGCTGAATTCGCGCGTCTCTACTATGATAACCTTCAAGTGCCGGCGGTTTTTCTATCTTTCATTTTTCGCGGCAGCGATCACCGACATTGGATAAGAACATTTTTCGATGCTGTCGATTTCATCGTCCCGCTAACTTAATAACTGTGATCCCGAGCAAAACCTGCTCTCTCCCGAAGAATCATTTTGTTACGCCGCTGCTTCTCATCCGGAGCGTACGATGATTCCAACCTGGTCGCCATCGCGTGGACGATAAATTGTATTTTACAGAAATCCGCGACCGCGACCGGGTACATCTCACCGTATAAACATAAACGTTCTCTAGCATTAAAGCACAAGTTTACGAGCCTCTCGATGCACTCCGAGACCCTCTGCCCATCTTCTTTTTTCACTATTTAACACTCTTGTCTGGTCGTTCCCTTCTAACATCGCAGATCTCGGCGCAAATGCTATAAAAGCGCACGAAAGAACGCGAAGTCCGTTTGATCGCGGTCGCGATCCAATTGAAACGCCAAGCCGATTAATAAAAAAGCGAACCGCGACTTTTGCAATCTTCAATTTGTTGTAACTCGTAACTAGACCGCGGACCTTTATGCAAAATGAAAATCGTATCTGCGAAGTGTAATAATCGGTAGTCAGGTAGAAAGTTCTTTTCTTTAACAATTGTAGCAACTTGAGAATGATACAATGACACTCTTCAATTCTCTTGATCGGTCTGCTGTTTTTGAAATTGGCCTACTCGTTTTTGTCACAACTGCGTAAACTCCGCAGTCAACTATCGTATAAGTCACCGAGATCTACGAAAGGCATTTTTTAAATTTTCGTTATAGGCTCGGATAAAAAAGTCAGTCGAAAAACAAGAGTTGTTTATCCGTTTTTTTGTCATTCTATTGGATTGACAACTAAGTAACTGCCGATTTCAGTTATAGATGTCTCTCACTCCCATTTTTATGATATCCGTAAATGTTATATTATAAAATTATTATTATTATTATTATTATTATTATTATTATGTTATTTTTTATTATCCGTGAATGTTAGCAACTGGACAAATTGAATGCAGCGATCAAGGAAAAGCGACCAGAATTGGTCATTCGTAAAGGTGTGATTTTCCAGCAGGACAATGCTAGGCCGCACACATCTTTGTCCACTCGGCAAAAATTGATGGATATTGGTTGGGAATTGATGTTATACCCACCATATAGCCCTGATCTCGCGCCATCGGATTACCACTTATTTCGATCTCTGGACAACTCCCTTCGTGGTAAAACTTTTAACGATGATGACGCTGTAAAATCTCACTTAACTCAGTTTTTGGCCGAAAAGGATCAGACTTTCTACGAGCGTGGAATTTTCAAGTTGTCAGAGAGATGGCAAAAGGTCATCGAACAAAATGGAAAATACGTTACAGATTAAACATCATTCCAAGTAAAAAAAATTTTTTATTTCATTGAACAAATCGGCAATTACTTAGTTGCCAATCCAATAAATAATAGCAAAATTCGGAAAAGCATTTTAGTCATTGTAGACTAGTAGATTATTCGTGTCATTCAGTCCAGTTTGAGAACAGTTATTGCGCTTCAAAAGGTGTACGGACACTTTTTTTTTTAATCACCGTAGGTATCACTGGCGTTTCAATGCCTTTTCCGTAACTCAATTCTGTCAATCGGGTTAATGGTCCCGTCGCGGATCGATAGAAACGGTTCGCGAGAGATTTTCCTGGTTTCTTAGGACTCTAAGAGCCCGGCCACATTCCGCGCAGACACAACGTTAATACGCTTGAACCCCCATTATTCTAGGCCCGTTCTATGCGACTTGGCCTGGCCAGACCACTTTCCACGATAGCCAATAATAATCCGATAATACGCGGATCCCATTTGCTCAGCATTATTTATACTGCTTTCGGTACTTAGAGATTCGATATCCCGCGGGTTCGTCCCGCGTTCATCTGATTCTGCAATGGCCTCTCGAAGGGTGCAGCAAACGGGCCGAGGTCGTGGCCCAGCCGTGGCCAAGCCGTGGCCAGGGCCCCGGACAACCGACCATCGATTGCTCATACACGAGATAAAAGATGAACGCATTTGCATATAGATTGAGTTCGCCCGTTTCCCGGCACGTCTTTTTTCGCTTCTTGTTCCGCGGACGGGGTCGGACGAGACTTCTACTACTGTGAATCAGCTGAAACCGACTGACGTGAAAGAGCCGGCCCGAAACGAACTCCGACACCCCCCGCATCGTGAACCCTCGGCGACAAACTCGACCACGGTCCGCGCGGTCAATGCCGTTTCTTCGGGTCGGTTCGAATCGTCCGCTTGTGCCACGTCGAATCGCGTCGTCGAATTGTGTCTCTGAAACCGAGACGCAAGCGAGAAACCAGCGGAACGATTCCTTAAGAAAAGTATCGTTTTCGATAGTTGGATCCGGAGGTAAGAATTTGTAGATTTCGAACGCGTAAAGGCTTCTTCCAGACGATTGCGCGTTCAAATCGAGTTGAAATTTTCGTGTACTCTTGCTGTGAACAATAAGTATAACACGTATTCTCGACAAAGATATTTTTTAAACTCGATACAACCGGATTGACGGATAATTAAATTATTTATTTGTTTATTTGTCTATTTATCTATTTATTTACTTATTCATTTGTTTGCTTATATATAATAATATATATACATTATATATAAACAAACAAACAAACAAGTAAATAAATATATATAATATAAATATAATATAAATATTATATTATATTATATATATATATTATATTATATTATATATATATATATATATATAATTTTAACGAGTTCACATAACTTAAATAGAGTTATAGAACGCACCGGCAGAGTTGTATATTTGTTTCCGTTCGGTATTTCAGGTATCTCAGAATGATTTGTACGATTGCTAGACACGCTTGCAAAATATTTCTATCTACGAGCTGGAACTCGTTCGAACGAGAACCGGTCGAAGCACCGTTCCCCGAAGATTAATAAACGATCGGTTTATCGGTCGAGCGATCGGCGGGAGCTCCTACGACAGAGTACGTATTCCAAAAACTGTTTGAAGTCCGCGAAACGTCTGATAAGCATTTCGTTGTATCGTCGCGGCAGACCTGCAGACCAGAAGAGCATCGACCCTCGGGGATCGAAACGGAAACTCCTCTCATTCCGTTCTGACAAACAGGATCGGGGGCTCTTCTTTTTCTCGACTATACATAGATTAGCATTAGCGTGTGTGGCTAGAGCCCGAGGCGGCGAGATTCTTCTCCGGACCGCGGGAATTAAGGCCCCGAGCAGTAATTATCTACCGAAAATGAAAATTATAGAGAGCATTGTCGGGCCGGGCCCGCGCCGCGTTTCGGTAGGCCATTCTTTTCGGAACTTTTCCCTTTCGTGCCTCCATCGCCGATACTCCGTCGCGTAGACACGAAAAAGAAAAACCGAACCGGTTTAAATACGTCTGCGAGCCCGATTTTATTGTTTTACACGAACCATTTCGCAACTTTGCTTCTCGGAACAGCGAACGTTTCGGTTAGCGAATCCCCTCGATTTAAAAAGTAAAGCGGCGCGAACCTTGTCCCAAAGCTCTGCAGGCACTTTCGTTTCGAGTTCGATGAAGTATTGAAGATTGAGATAGTCGAAGGGCTGCATTTTTATTATTGGTACGGTTATATTGTTTTGGTCGATGCAATATCGCGCCGTGTTTCTCAGATATCCCTTGTATTAAATGATATCGCTTCTACATCGTCGCGGTTTAAACAAATAGACCAAACGACTGTTGTTGTTTTAATTACTCATGTAATTATTTCTAATTTAATTTTGTTATACTGTGCGGTAATATATAAAAATATCAATATATATAATTCAAAACTTCATTATTTTATTAACGAAAATATTTGTTATTAATGAACGGTTAAGTTAAACATTAATCTAGTACACTTTAGTACACCAATTGTCGTGAAAATCGTATATAACGATTTCATATGTTGTCCGCTGTTCGGGCGTTTTTGCACGCTGCAAACCCGTTTTATCGTGTCCAAAATTATTTTAGCGTCATTACAAGGCTGAGATCATAATATAGTAGATCTTTGAATTCGCCTCGGCATCTGTTATAATATTATCAAGTGAAAAATATATATATATATATATTTATATATATATTTATTTATAATTTTTTATAATTTTAATTTATTTTATAATTTATATATAATTTATATATTAATATTTGAAATTAATATTATAAATTTTTATATTAATTTAAATATTATTATAAAATTATAAAATATATTATATATTATTTGTATATAATATATTTTATATTTTGTAGAGAACTTTTGTTCGAAACATCTTGTTGCCAGATCATCGGAAATGTGTGAAAAATCGTTGAAACTTTCGCTCCAGCCACAGACACATTGGGCCAGTTAAAAAAAAGCTTTCATATGAAATAAGTCCCATGTCTAACGTTTCTGAACATTTTTGTAAGACCCTTTTCAAAGCTCAAATTCTTTAAATGTTGCAGCACTTGTACATGGATTATAAAATCATTAGGAACTAATTAATCAATTAATTAATTAATTAACTAATTAGTTGAGACCCATTAGTATATGCTTCTTTATGAGATCTTAGAATTAAAGGTTTCATTTGAATTTCGAACTTCTGTCATTAGCGTGATGTCCTCGCATACATAATTATTTAAAATTACTAATACTTGGATTTTGAATCCTTGAAGGGTTATCAATAAATGTGTGAAAACACCTCAAAAATTTCATTTTCGACATGATAAACGGGTTTGTATCCTATCGTGGAGTGGCGCGCGAACGCAGACGTCGAAGCACTTATTGTTGGTAGTTTTCGTCTATCGTTGCTAATGTCCGCCCACGATCCTCGTGGAGACTCATAACTTCCACCCCACGCTGCCTTCCGGAGGCTTTCGACGACGTTTCATCGACGTTGCAATATTCTATCCAGCTTCCACCGACCCGCGTGCACACAGAGAAAGCCACTTTATTCTCGCATACCATCGTCGCGCTCGCGCATTTACAGTTCACGTACACCGGTACACCGCCGGTCGTGCAATCTGCCGTAATCGGCAGCGCGACTGAAAAATTGACAAAACTTGGCGAGTGTTTCGCAACTCTGCCTCGAACTTCGGACGTATAAAAGCGATCGAGCTTGCCGGATGTTGCTCGAATAGCGCGCGGTCAACGTTTCTTGGACACAGTGGAAATTTATACGTTTATGGCAAATGAAAATGCTCGATAAGAGATCCGATGGTCTCGTTTCCCAAGCAATCTGTCGAAGCGACTCGCGAAAGAAATTGAATTTTATTCATCTCAGGCCCCTTCAATTTCCTATGAGCGAAGATTCTCGTCGAAAACGTTGCAACGCGACGCGACGGTGCTTTCTCCATGTCGCTTCGAATATATCTGATACCGTTCACATTTTATGCACCGAGAGCGTATCCGTGCCGGCCGGGTTCTACAGGGTGTCCCATAATTATGTTAACACCCTGTTTACTATTCCGAAGTACTAAATCGATTGCCATCTTCGGGTAATAAACGTGTCCCATAATTTTATTAACACTCTGAAAGGGGCGATTCCTGAGGTGATTTGAAGTAACTTTTTCCTTAGCGAAAATGCAATCCGCGGCTTCGTTTACGAGTTATTAGCGAAAAACATTGACCAATGAGAGACGAGATCAGCTGGCGCGGGGCGGCCGAGCCAAGGAGCGGAATTGGGCTTCGTGCGCCCGTTGGCTGAGCCGCCTCGCGCTAACCGAGCACGTTTCTTATTGGTCAGCGTTTTTCGCTAATAACTCGTAAACAAAGCCGCGGATTGGATTTTCGCTAAGAAAATAGTTACTTCAAATCACCTCAGGAATCACCCCTTTCAGAGTGTTAACAAAATTATGGGACACATTTAATACCCGAAGATGGCAATCGATTTAGTACTTCGGAATAGTAATCGTTAATCCTTACAGGACCATAAGGTTGCTAAGAATAAATATTAGTATATAATTGTTTATTTTAGTTTGTTTTTAGACGCAAAATAAATAAAAACTATAAGAAAAATACAAATCAATGTGTAGTTTTTAATGTGTAGTAACAGAAATTATGATTAGGCTTATTATACAATGTTTTTTATTTATTAGTTCATGTTTTTTACAAAATGTTAACTGAAATAGTACAAAATTATGAAATAAAATTACTATACAAATTGATGTACTAATTATGATGTTCTGGGAAGCAATTTCTTTTGGTTGTGAAGCAAAGATGAACATTATACGTAGTACATATACATATTATGCGTTCTATTTTCTATACGGCATATTGCACAGTTTGCACATTTTTTCCGCTTTTTGCATGTTGCGTGCTGGCAAATTGCGTTTTGTACCAAGGATAACCAATAATTAAATACGACAATTGCTAATTTTAAAATGGGGAAAAATGTTTCCCTTAGTCGTCAAGGGGTTAAACCGCGAATGTCCATACGCAAAATAAAAAACATTTAAATTCGTTGTAAACTGATGGAGGAAACGGAAAGCCACTTAGAAATCGCTTATTTGTTTGTAAGAATTTTAATAAATTGAAAGCAACGTATCGATACTCAAGAACTCTTCTAACGTTACTACCATTTTAAAATTGCTAGTCTGCATTGTTCGACGAGTCAATCTTCCAAAGTTTAAACATCTGAAAAATTGTGAATGTTGCTATAGTTCTGTTCCAGAATCCGCGTTGTGTACTCGTCGTACGTATCGAACTTACCGGGGGGCGGTTATAGCGACTGATTTCACATTTTCTGTTGAAATTTCCTAATTCGTGAGTGCATTACGATGAAAGCGGTGAAAAGTTTAAATAAACGCAATCTTTCGATCGTGACAAAGCAGCAGACGTGAGTTCGTTTTGGGGCTCGGTAGATTTAGCGTCGAGGAAGGGGTTGGTTCGCGTGAAATGAAGTGTAGTAGAGACGCTGTGAAGGCTCCTTAACGCTGCAGATATCCTCGGCAGTTCCTTGGCACACAATACCTATAACAGGATACGAGATGCAGACAGTACGACTGGACCGCGAGACATAAAACCCGGGTTCTAGGGGCAGCGGGCTCGGGGGGCGGTGGACGGTGGACGAGGGCCGGCGGATCGGGGGCGGAGGAGAACGGGGGGGGGGGGCGAGGAATAAGTCACTGTCGCCGATGGTTCTCCGCGTTTGCCTGCGCGTGCCTCCACGGCTGCGATGTCGGCTGCGATGTCGCTGTCCCTGCCGCTGTCGCTGTCGAGCCAGCAGGAAGAGATACGTCGCGTCGCGCAGTCGTCCTTTTCGCCGAAAAGCTGGTCAACATACAGATTTTCGAAATATAAAGCAGACTTATGCTGGCATGGTACTGTTGTTGTATATTTCAATGTGAGCAATTCCGCTTGAAATTTGAAAATATACGAATATTGAGATCTCCACAGACGACGAAGTTAGAACAGTTTCGAACAGGAATACTTTCTATCTAAAATATTATACTATATATATCAATATTATTATTATATTAATATATTATATTATTATTATTATCAATTATGTAATGCATGTCTTATTATCAATTATGATATTATTATATTATTTATATTAATATAGTATAATATTATATATATAATATATATATAATATTATACTATATTGATATAAATAATATAAATATAAATATAATATATAATATTATACTAATATTATACTATTCTATCTAAATAACTTCTTTAAATGCACATTACGATTATAAACCCTGCACTTTTTAACGAAACAAAATAACATTTAATTTAAACGTGTAATTCGCTCTCGAATATACCGGAAGTCCTATTTGTACTTCGATGAAAAGTTAGAGAAATAGTTGTTTTCTTTTTCACGAGACTTCACAGCGAGACAAATTTGCTCGTTTAAGGAAGAGAGTCAAGAACGATATCCAATCAGGAAAAGAAGTTTCGGAAAAGAAGTTTTGCAGAATTTTTCCGGTTTTTAAAAATTTTCGAATTTGAAAGTTAATTGGTAGCTATGGACACCCAACGCAAGTGAAATTATGCTTTTCACAGTGTCGAATCAGTTTTTCCTTTGTTGTTGTATTAAAAACTTGCAAAATAATATAAAACGATTTATTTCAATGAAATAAATAATAAACATATTATACAAACATTAGAAAAAGTCTTTTCCCTTTATAACGTAAATACCGTTTCTTCGATGTTATAACCACTGTGATTATTACATTTTATAATTAACTAAATCCAATACGTATCGTTGCATGAACAGTAGTAATTTGCAGTTCAATGATGTATTTATGCAAATAAGAACACGAATCTCGACGTCTACGAGTTTCGAAGCATTAAATTGATCGTCTCAATTTTCGAGTTTTACGTTCAAACATTATCTGTAACGGAGATCAGAAAAATATTACTTTACACAGTAGTCATCATAAATAGCATGTTTATTTTCTTACTAATTGGAGCATCCTTTAAAAATTTTCGAAATCATACAGATTTGAATATTATTGAATATTATTTGCAGTGAAGATCAGAAAAATATTACTTTTTACAGCAGCCAACATAAAAAACATATTTATTTTCTTACTAATTGGAGCACCCTTTAAAAATTTTCGAGATCATGAACACAGATTTGAATATTATTGAATATTATTTGTAGCGGAGATCAGAAAAATATTACTTTTTACAGCAGCCAACATAAAAAAACATGTTTATTTTCTTACTAATTTGAGCATCCTTTAAAATTTTTCGAAATCGCAAACACACATTTGAATTCGTCCACCCTAAAAACACAAGAACGCTAATATTCGTTAGAATCGTACCAAGTCACGAATTATGACCAGCTTTTCGGCAAAAAGTGCTACCGGTGTGTCGTGGCGTATTACGCTTATGTGTAACGCGGGGAATGTGGAATACGTGCCACCGAATGGTCGAGCGAACGCTCGTTTAAATAATTGAATTTCATCCGCCCGCGGCGAAGTACCCCTTAACGTCGCACACAAAGGATAATTACGAGTAGATGATACGTGTTCTTCAAAGGCAATAATTCCTTCCACTTTAATTCTCGTTCGTGTGCCGAAGCGAAGCTCGCGAGATCAAAGTTGACGAGACAGCATTTCGCGTGTCGGATCAAACGGAATTTTTCAAACGATTCGTCATCGACGTGTTCTCGGCTCCGCCGGAATCTTTGCCGGAATTACGGAAAATTCCAGCCCCCGTAACAGCGCTCGCGGGTTCCGAACAACACATTGAAATTGTTCGCTTCTGCGGCCGCTCGCGCGTGCGATCCCTTCGCTTTATCGTAGCCCAGTAGCCCGTTCGTGCAAGTCAAATTAAGAACAAAGGGATCCGACGACGCGCGACGACTCCCTCGAAGAAGGGAGCACAAATGGGAAATGGTGTCGCCCCGGGTTTCTGCGGCCTCCTTCGATAGCTGATTGCAGCACGGATTTCCCTCTCTCGGAGCCCAAAAATTACTCGCGGTTGCGAGAAGCCGATCGATCCTCATCGCGACTACCAGCCGCGCGAGGGTTCGCGACTCGCGTCTCATTTCTCCGTCACACGATCTCTCCGGCCGCGGTTTATTAACACACGAATAATTCCCCGGCCGACTGCGAATCCGCCTCGGTTCCCGAGCAAATCCCCGAGAGAGACTTTTCCCCTTTCAGATTCCGTTTCTTCTTCCCGTCTTATCCCCCTCCTCCATCGGTCGCTGTTGCGAGGATTACCCGCGAAATTCCTTTCAAGGTAATTCCGTAAGATTTACCGACGCTCTTTCGCTCTTTTTCCCGTGTCCCCTTCATTTAAGAATCTAAGCGGCACAGCCAAAAAACACGGGACTCGCTGCTTCGGCCGCCGAACAAAGTTCAATATATCACCGTTGAATCATTAAAATCTCATTGGTTAAGCTTGCCCAGGCCCCTCCCGTCTCCTGTCTCCCGACGGGACGGATTCCCCGTTTCGTCCTTTCCCTGTTTCATGTCGACGGCTTTAATCCGCCCATTTTCTTATCCCCTGTCCTCCGCCTCTTTTTTGTCGTTTAACCCTTACTAGTCCCGGCGGTTGGGCGTTCGCGATTGGATCCTTGCCTATACAAACATTTCGAACTAAAATTTTATTGTTGTCATCATCATCATCATCATCATCATCGCCATTATCCTGTTATTATTGCTATCATCTTGCCGTACTTTTTCTTTAACGCCAGATTTATCAGTTTGTAAAAGTAACAATAAGACATTTATTCTGATTTTTAACGGGGCGTTATTGTAACATTTGCCGTAAGTAACATATAAGTTGAATAAATAACTCAGAAATGTATCTTCGCGATACGAATAATCGTAAATTAAAAAATTAGTGACCCGTCATTTCGACGGGTTCCGTAAATCTGGTGTTAAACGAACGGCAGACGGCGTCAAGTGTCAAACGGTCAAGTCAGGCCCCGAGCTCTGGGCCCGAAAAAAAAACCCGGACGTGGTACGACGAGGGATAATCTCTCTGTTTCTTATTTTCCTATCGTCTTGCGACTGCAGTTCCCTCGCTCTCTGTTTCTCCAGCTTTTCTCGCCCTTTCCTCTCGCTGTTACCGTCGTACGCGTCGCGTGATCTCGATTATCACCGTTTATTAACCCTTAGCACTTCGAACCATTCTGGAAGTTGGCTACCAGCTACTCGGCGCCACTTTTCGGCAGAAACGGGCATTTACAGACCCTCGTATTATTTAGTATGGTTTTGGAACTAACTAACATATTATAATGATATTGGACTTATACGAATTTGGCTGAAATCGAGAAATTTGCAAAAAAATCAATATTTTATTTTTTATAATTTCGTTATTGTTTGTTTTATAATTTTGTTTTGTTGTTGTAATCGCTATCTATGCGAACTCTTTCTCTCGTCGCCTTGTTGCTTGGACGATATCACTATCACTGCTATCAAGACGATAGACTAACTGTAGAAGAAAACCTTCTACATATCTGTAGTAACATTTCTGTGTAACATTTCTAACATATCTGTATAAACGTCTATCTGGAGTTCATCTTCGCTACTACTTGTGTCATGAGACTCATTCGTGTTTGAACCTTTTGCCATTGTTCTAATAAAAAATATGAATAAATACATAGGTTGAAAATTTCTAATTGTCATTACTAACTCACAAGATAATATTTACCAAAAAAACTTTTACCAAACAATTTATTTACCAAGAGAAGAATCACTTTTCCGATTTTCTCACTCGTTAGATCTATCTATACCGCTCGACGCTTCAAACCAGACCGAGTTCAGCTTTGAAAATCTTTTCCTCCAGATTTTATGATTATAAATCTCACTGTACAGTGCGTGCTATGTTCGCATACCGATCTTTCTTTTACAAACTTGCCTTGTCGCTCTTTTCAAGTGGCGCCTTAGAAGTGCTCGGACCGTCGTGAGCACGCCTCTCACGTTCTCGTCAAAAACCGCTGACATTTCTTGTATATATCTTAGTAATTTTACTATATATTTTGATTTGATTTCTTGTGCCATTTCAAGAGGAAACTTCAGGGAAACATGCATGTCTCAAAAAGTTGCGCTGAAATAACTCAATTCCCCGTAATCACTAATAAACTTGAATGTCCCACGAGAGGGGACATCCGAGTGATATGCTAGAATTACGATGTCCCACGAGAGGGGACAGCGGAGTGCAAAGGGTTAACGTGCGTTAACGGCGCTATGAACAATCCTGGACTCTTCTATCTCGCCGGGATGTTCGAGCACAGGAACACTTTAGAGATGCTGTCGTCGCTGCTGACGTATCGCGGGAAGGCCGAGATAGAGTCGCCTTGGTGTCTCGGATCACCGATTTCCTGGAGCTGTCCGAGATTAAAGTCGCTGGAACTCTATCTCGAATTCGCGGTCTTCGCCTCGCCGATTGCCGGGGCTGTTGACGCGAGCAGACTGCTGATCTTTAAAATGACCCTGCGTCTCGTGGCGGGACGAAACAGGGGCAACCGGAGAGATTCGGCTCGAGTTCGGGGATCGAGTGAAAGCCGGGCGGGATCGGTGATCCCGTGCAGTTGATTTTTCAACCGAAGATAAAGATGTACCGCGCGCGTTTACACGGCCTGTCCGCCTTCTTGCTTCGCTTCTTTCCAGCTTGTCCCAGACCGGCGCGGCGCCGTAGGAAGGAGGAAACGTTATCGTTGAGCCGATCCTCTTCTACTCCGGTTCGCGTGATGCCTCCATTTACATCGCGTTTCCAGAATTTCTCGTATCCCCGGGTTTTTGCGAGTCCGCGCAACTTATGCAAAGTAAATACCGCTCGCGTGCGATACCAGGGAACGCGCGCCGCCTCAAACTGTTACGGAAAGATAGTCAACGAAGTTCTTTGCCGTGTCTCGTCGCCGCTTTTTCCAAGCCCTGCTTTCCGAGAGGATGGCTCGCCTTACTCGTTTCCTCTGCTTCGCGCCTCTTGTCGCCAACCAAATCCGGCATCCCGGTTTTTCCGTGGGTTTGGCTCGTGGCAATTTTTGCGCTGCACTCATCGTCCGAGTAATTTAATGTCTCGAACACCCGAGCTGCGCGTACGTAGTCCAGGACATCTTTCGGCCATCGATGCTCGTGTTTCATTCTTTCTCTTTTTCTGTTCTTTAAACACAAGAGGCTAACCGCGTGTTCTCTTGCGAAATCTACGACAGTTTCGTTGTAAATCATAACACTAATTAGGGCGGTAGGCGATTTAAAATTCATTAAAATAATAATGCGAATCTTGATCATAATATGAAAATGCGGTGATAAAATATTGAAATGTAATGGTTAAATATTAAAATGTAATATTATATATATTATATATAATATAAAATATATAATATATATAATATATAATATAAAATATATAATATATATAATATATAATATATTATATTATTATTATATATAATATATAATATAAAATGTAATAATATGAATTGTTCGAGTGGCAACTACGGGTAAAATTTATTGGAATTCGAATATTCTAATTTTCAACTCTTTGCACTCGATGCCACTTTAACTGTAAGTCTAAAATACACTGTCCAAAAAATACACAATATAAGTGTGACACGTACATTTCTAAAAGTTTTTTTAAATCTAAACTTTATTAATATAAAAGTTCTCATCGATGGAACGTGATTCTCGTGAAACAATTTTAATGGAGCCCCCGGAATCACCACTCGAGTGCAAAGGGTTAAAATTGAACTGATCAATAATGTAATGAAAATAATTAAATCGGGGATGTACGATTGTTATTATTGGCTATATATGCGGATTTTATGCATTTATCGTAAAAATCAGTAGATGAAACTTAAAACATCAGAGAAAATTTTTAAAATTTAACATTGTTCACGTATTACCGTCAACTTTATTTTCAACATTATGTTTTAACATTATTTCCAATCAAAGTTAAAAAACATTTCCGGTTGAACGAAGGCTAAACTCTGTTACTAATAACTAGACTGCGGATCTTTATGCGAAATAAATATTTCCTTTATCAATTGCTGTAAGCAAGAGCCAAATAGGAGTACCTTTCATTCTTTAATCATTTTAGAACGTATTATTTTCAACTTACTAAATCGATCAAAGAAAGAAAGAAACTCCTATTTTGGCTCTTGCTTGCTGCAATTGAGCAAACAAATTGAACCCGATCCCGGTCAAAATCGAGGATCCTCCTTACGTTATGTCATTTCCAAGAGACTCGAAGTTCGCTTGAAAAAAAACCGTCGATTCCGGGGAAACGCGTCGTGGAAATAGCGCGGCGTCGGAGTGGAACGGAGGTAGTCGAGAGCAAACAGTTTCGCTTTTCATCGATCAAGCATAATAACGCGTAGAACAACGGGAGGGCAAGTTATAATCAAGACGTGCGAGAGGTTGGGGGGAGGGGCACGATGACAGCGAACGTGGCTGAGAAGCGGAGAGGCGGAGAGCAAGGCGGCAGGAGAGAGATTGGCAGGTAGAAAAGGAAGAAAAAGTATGCGAGCGGGAAGGAATCTGCGTAAGGGGAAAGGTATGTATGAAAGGGAGAACGTGTCGAACGTCCGCGGGAGAACAGCAACCGAATATAACACCAGGAAAGAAAGGCTCCGGCCGCGAGGAACGGCGGAGGGAGCGAGAGGAGAGGAGAGGAAAAAGTCCGGTTAACGATGATTGTACAAGGAGAGGAAACCGCGGGAGCGTCGACGTTAAAATCGAAGCGGCTTGACCCCGTGGTAACCCTTTTTTTCCAGCTGTCCTCTTTGTTCATTTTCGCTGGTTTCGCTTACGGCTTACGGCTTACACCGCGCCGCGCCGCGCCGACTTGTTACGCGTCGCATCCACGACAAATATCCGCGAAACCTCCCGCCGTTCGTTCGCTCGAAGATTAAGCGACTTTGTTTCGGCTTACAGGTACCAGTTCTTCCTGCAAGTCAAGCAAGACATCCTGCAAGGAAGACTGCCCGTCTCGTTCGACCTGGCCGCCGAACTGGGAGCGTACGTAGTTCAATGTAAGTCTCTCATTCGTCATCTTCTTGCCTCGAACGTCGCACGAGATTCCACGCGGCTAAAGCGTTCCTCTTAACGGCGAATTTAGGCTTTAGACGTCGATGTATTTTCTCGAGAGTCGAGATTGCAAAGCGAAAAATAGCGGCGCGAGTCGAACGGACGAAATCATCCGTGGTAAAGCAACGACGACCAAATTTGTTTAGCCGTTTTTAACGAGTCGCTGGAGCTAATTTTAGAAATGTCTTCTCCGTGAAACGGAGTGCGGGAATAATCGTAAAACAAACGTGTCAGAGTGAATTAGGATCTTCTGTAGCAACGGTTTCGCCGATAAGAACTCGGCCGGAAATGGACTGCGAATTTAAGGAATAAGAAGAAAACCGAATAAGAAACGTACGAGTGAGTCCGATGAAAATAACTTTCCACTTTCAATTTATTCGTTGACCTAGTCACTTTTCTTAAAAGTCCATCAAATCCGTGGTCTACTCGTAATAACTTGAGACGTCCTTCGTTAAAGAATACAGCTGTTAATTCGATTCCGTTGCCCGTCATTTCGCTCGCAGACATCTCGAAGACCACCGAAATAAATTCAGCAGTGAATTCAATCGTCCATTATGTACGTTTCAAGTGCAAAATCTATATTCGCGTGAACGCGTTGACCCAAAAAGTTCGACAATTTCATCGCAGCTTGGCGAAGGAAACTGGAACCGGGAAAATAAAAGCCATTAAAGTAATTTTAATTCTCCTGCATGGTAGAAATTCGTGTGACCGAAGTGGCATCCGTGCGTTGCTTTGTAAGAATTACAAGGCTGAGGTTATTTAGACATCTTGCTGTTTCGATTATGTCGTGTGGCCCAGTGAACAAATTTATTCAATCGTTTCCTACGAAAGACGCTTTATACTTTTAACAATTTTCAAACACGCAATGCGGTAGCTTTGACCGGCACGGTAGGTTCAGCGTTAAATATCTCAGCTCTCGTATTTCGCGTTCACCGAGGGTGAATCATTCGCGACGCACATTTAGAGTCCAGAGTCTATAGGGTGTTCACCGTAACGGTCGCCACGATTTTTGAGGCATTTGGGCCAATCTGACGAAAAAATGTTCCGAATAAAAGTTATTCAGTACTTTGATGGGAATAAAGTGCATTAATAAAAATTGCGAAACATTTTATTATTCAATAAAAAACTAAGGCTGCCTTGACATTTTTATATAGCACTATGTATTTTTAACTCCATATTGTTATAGCTGATGAAAAAATGAATTCAATGATCCACCTTTGGATTACCTCGAGCTCAGAAATTGGCAATAACTAAGTTTCCTACGCGTTAATGAAACGTAAATATAACTCATAGTCAATGATACTTTCGAACTAAATGTAAACAGTAAACACACATCTTTAACCTTTTAGGTACGAGTGAATTCTGCGCGAGACTATTTCCCTGGACGGCAGATTCTGATATGTACTATTCAGAGTCTGATACTGTATATTCCGTCTATACAGGGTGTCCCAAAAATGTCTCTCAATCCGGAAATGGCGGATTCCTCGGATCATTTGAAGCAACTTCTTCCTTTACAAAAATTTTCTCCGAGGCACCGTTAACGAGTTATTAACGAAAAACAGTGACCAATGTGAGGTGAGCTCAGCTGGCGCTAGGCGGCCGAGCCAACGGCGCCAGCGGTCGAGGCGGTCGAATCCCAGCTCAGCTGGCGCGAGGCGGCCGAGCCAACGGCGCCAACGGTCGAGCGGTCGAATCCCAGTTCCGCTGATTGGCTCGGTCGCCTCGCGCCAGCCGAGCTCACCTTTCATTAGTCACTGTTTTTCGTTAATAACTCGTTAATGGTACCTCGGAGAAAATTTTTGTAAAGGAAAAAGTTGCTTCAAATGACTCGAGGAACCCACCACTTTCGGATTGCGAGACATTTTTGGAACACCCTGTATATTATTGACACTGTTGTAAATCGATGTGAAGACGAAAGAAATGTGAAACAATGCATAGGAAGATGATCATTTAATTCAAACGGAGAGCTAGTAAGCTACTAGAGTGATCCACTATAGTGGCGCGTCGTTCAGAGAGATGACATCCGCGAAAGCCACTATAGTGGCGCGTCGTGCCTAAGAGGTTAATTCGATCTTTTCTTTACAGTACATACTGATTTATTATAATAATGGTAATGTTATAGGATAAATCCGAAATAGTTTGACTACCGGGAGAGATCGACCAGTATTGATACTTTAAAATCAAAGCAAGATGGGGCCCTGTGTGATGTAAACGAAACACATACATATTCATCTTCTTGGTAGTCCCACAGTGACAATTGTTATAAACAGAAAAGAAAAATGAAAATAGTATCTAACATAACAATGCTACAATTTTTTTAACAGGAAGTGGTCAAGTTAACCCGGACTTACTTCAATAAATATTCAACGTAATATTATGTCAGCAAACGATCAAATCAAAGTTAAGAGTTTTTATATTGTAATTGTTTACATTCAGTTCGAAAGTATCATTGACTATGAGTTACGTTTACGTTTCATTAACGCGTAGTTATTGTCAATTTCTAAGCTCAAGATCATCCGAAGGATCACCGAATTCATTTTTTCATCAGCTATAACAATATGGAGTTAAAAATTCACAGTGCTATGTAAAAATGTCAAGGTGACCTTAGTTTTTTATTGAATAAAAAATTTCTTCGCAATTTTTATTAATGCACTTTATTCTCATCAAAGTACTGAATAACTTTTATTCGAAACATATTTGTGTGTGTGTGTGTGTGTGTGTGTGTGTGTGTGTGTGTGTGTGTGTGTGTGTCAGATTGGCCTAAATGCCTCAAAAATCGTGGCGACCGTTACGGTGCGCACCCTGCAGAGTCCAGAGTCTAAAGTCTAGAATTTCGAGTCTACAGTGAGAGAACTTTACACTGTGAAGTCTAAAGTTCGCCTAAAGTGCTATCCGTCCTCGCGTTTCGGGACGAAACCGTAATAACGGAATCGGAAGCGAGCGCAATAAATCAAGCAGAAGCTAGGCCGATTTCTTCGTGGAACGCGAGCTTCCGTCAGCCGGCTCGTCGCGTCGCGGAGATTATTACTGTTTCTAATGAACGTTGCGATTAAAACTAGCGACTTTAATTAAATCCGGGGATATTAATCTTTCAAAGGTCAAAGAAAGCTGGCTGCACGACGAAGTAGCTCGGAGGGCTCGTAATATCGGCGCGGTGTGACCCTCTACCGTCTCAAGATATCACCGAGGAACCAGATTATAGTTTTTATCGCGAGCCATTAGTTTTTGCCGCGAGCTACAGAGATCCGTCGTGGGCTAGAAAACGAAAAAACACTTGAATAGCGTTTCCGATAGATGTCCGCGTTTCAGGCGTTCCCTCTCTCACTCACTCTCTCACTCTCTCTCACTCACTCTCTCTCCCTCACTCCCTCTCTCTCTCTCTCTCTCACTCACTCACTCTATCTCTCACTCACTCTCTCTCTCTCTCTCTCTCTCTCACTCACTCTCTTTCTCTCACTCTCTCTCTCTCTCTCTCTCTCTCTCTCTCTCTCTCACTCACTCACTCACTCACTCACTCACTCACTCACCCACTCACTCAGTCTCTCTCTCTCTCTCTCTCTCTCTCTCTCATTGTTGGCGGTTGCACGAGAAAAAATGATGACAAAAACAACGATACGCGCGGAATTGTGCAACGCTTACGAAATATCCAGATCCCGTGAAACAGGTTCCGCCGCGCATATTCATCGGTCCGTCGAATCGCTCGCGAGATTAATTGATCGCGAGAATTACGAGATCCTTTCGGGACCAGTCTCGGAAACTTCACGGTCGCGCGGGTTTCAGTTTCATTAACCGGCGTTGTTTTCTTCCCGCCTCGTTCCCGTTCCCGTTCCCTTCCGGTCGTCCGCGCAATCAGGTGGTCGCCGGTCGCCGCTCAGTGGAACGAAACATCTATTTTCTTCGTCATCGTTAGGCCAGAATTGATTGTCGAAATTTTGTGCTACAGCTTCGTTAAATCTGTAATTAACGATCGCAGCACAAGAGAACACAATGAAACGCGAACTTCACGTTCACATCAGGTTTAATTGAAACGCGTGTGAATCTAACTGCTACGCGATATAATTTCGGTCTCCTTGTTTTACAGTTGCTCCATTTTAAATAATTATTGCCGAAGTCCTGTTACTTTAGAAGTTCTCAATATTTTCTATATTGACACCACATTTACGGAACCCGTCAGAATGACGGGTCACTAATTTTTTAATTTACGATTATTCGTATCGCGAAGATACATTTCTGAGTTATTTATTCAATCCACATGTTACTTACGGCAAATGTTGCAATAACGCTTGTTAAAAGTCAAAATAAATATCTCACTGTTATTTTTATAAACTAATATATAACTGCTGTTTATTGTGCTCCGTAAATCTGGTGTCAATGCCTATCTTATTAATAATGATTTTCTGCAAGAGCATTCGGACTTTGTTTAAATTTCATCGTTTAAGCACTGTATAAAATAAAAATCCGTTGCGCTCAACGCTATCACAATTAGACGGCGGACTTTTATGGAAAATAAAAATTGTCTTCACATCATTCCATGAAACAGTAATCAGTTAGAAGTTTGCATCTTACTTTGAGAATCGTAGAAAGAACAATGTCTTGACATTTCTTAAATCTTTTTCATCTTCCTACTGTTCTGCATTTGTTGTACTAATTATTTCCATAAAATGCATAAAACGTGCAGTCCGATCATAATTCAACTAATTATTTCCATAAGTTCTGCTCAAAATCGTCCGATGTCTGAAACACCGAAATTCGATGCTTTACTGGCAAGATTTCAAAAAGTAGAAAAATTAGCTGCTAATAACCGCGACCAATAAAATAAATCCAATATACACGTGTACATTACATTCATTTTATTAATCGCAGCCAATTCTTCTACTTCTCATTCTCCTTTTCTTCTCCCATTTCTTTGCACTTTCTTATGCCTGCGATCACTTATTAAAGATTTAATGAAGCTACAGTACAAGATTTCGACACAATTGGCCGATGACGTCCAAGAAAACAGGTGTTTCATTTCGCTGTGCGTCGGTCGCCATAAATGCATAAAACGTGCAGTCCGATCATAATTCAACTAATTATTTCCATAAGTTCTGCTCAAAATCGTCCGATGTCTGAAACACCGAAATTCGATGCTTTACTGGCAAGATTTCAAAAAGTAGAAAAATTAGCTGCTAATAACCGCGACCAATAAAATAAATCCAATATACACGTGTACATTACATTCATTTTATTAATCGCAGCCAATTCTTCTATTTCTCATTTTTATTTCTTCTCCTATTTTTTGGTACTTTTTTATGCCTACGATCACTGATTAAAGATATAATTTCGGCACAATTGGCCGATGACGTCCAAGAAAACAGGTGTTTCATTCCGCTGTGCGTCGGTCGCCGAGGTCGATGCGTGCCGTGCTCGGAAATAAGCAACCCGAGCGGAACAACAAGAACAAACTGGGGCCTAGAATCTTCCGCGGGTTCTAATGGGATTTACTTTCCCACCGCTCGGCTCCTCTCCCCTCTGCGCCGTGAAGGAAACCTCGATCTAAATTACGCTTTTCCGGAGCTTCCGGCGGGCATTCATCGAAACGGAGGTCGTTGCACGTCGGCGCCGACGTCCGCGTCGGTCGTTACACGCACTCGGCTTTTTTTCCAGCCGATGGATCCCAGGAAAGGGTCACAGCGGCCGATAAGGGTCCGCCTGGCCGAGAATCCGAGAGGACCAGCAGCCACTATCGCGGCCGCGGCCGGGGCGACCGCGCGGACCGTTTTTATCGCGGTAATGGCGCTTTTATATTTCGCGTCCTGGAAACCGGAGACCGCGACGACTACTGATATTTCACGAGACGGTGCCCGACGCTCTCTCGGCTACGCTTGTTCCCGCGGAGGAACCAAGCAAAATTGCATGCCGCGCCGCAGCGAGCCGGGCGCCACATCATAAACCCACGACCCCGCAAAATTATTACGTCGCAATCATTTCTTTCGCGTTCGCGACGTCTTTTCCGACTGGCCTGCCGCGGCCGCGGCCTCTCGCGGTCCACGGATCGTTCCTGCGAAAAATTTTCAAACGTTTTCTTTTTCTCGATTGTGTTCGCGAACGTGTTTTTCCGTAGATCGGCGGTACGGATCGCGAGACGCAGATCGAGGCGCGCGACCGTTAAAATAATTCGAGTCTGAAAGACACAATCAACGTTTGAACAAAAATATCAGAGCTCGCAAGGTTGTGCTCGATCCTATTTTAAGGAAATTAAGAACTATTTGTATTTCCTATTAAAGCGAAACTAATAACTGGTCCGCGGATTTTATACATTTGTGGTAAAGATGAGTAGATCAAATGCAAAGCAACAAAATCATACAAACAATTTGAGAATATCATTGCATTGCTGTCGACTCTCTAAAATTATTAAAGGAATGAATAAATGTCTCCTGTATCGTGCAATTAATGAAGACAATTTATATTTTGTCAAATACAGTTCTATTGAATAGGTGCTTAAATAATCGTAATTTTCTTATTAAACGAAAAATATTTTATACATTTATTCACCGCAATTGCTATTCATCTAATTATCGAGTTAATTTTCTGTCAACTTATCGCCAATGCGCGAAAAAATTGAGATAACTCGGATGATCACATGGCCGAATGGAAAGAAATAATAATAACTTCTATCCGCGAAGCAAAATAAAATATGTCTACTTGAAAACATGTTCAAATGAAAGATATTCGCTGTAAACAGTAACCATGTGACAACAAGGTACAGTAAAAAATTTATAAGGGACTGTTTACATAATAAAAACATTAAGAGTACTTAAACATCTTTTTAATAAAATTGTATTGTTTTTCTATTGAATGCTCTTCAAAAAAGTATTTAGGGCCTTAGGTTGAAAATAAATTAGTTTAAGAGTCGTTAGCTTTGTCCTGAAATCTTCGTGACGATGTTGGTTAATATTTCCGCTTCGAACGTATTGTCATTTGAATAGAATTATGTATTCGTTTTGAAAATTCCGTAGTACTGAATTCAACATACAGGGTGCTCCATAATTATGTTAACACCCGGAATGGGGTGATTCCTGAGGTGATTTGAAGTAATTTTTTCCTTAGCGAAAATGCAATCTGCGGCTTTGCTTACGAGTTATTAGCGAAAAGCACTGACCAATGAGAGACGAGATCAGCTTGCGCGGGGCGGCCGAGCCAATGAGCGGAACTGGGCTTCGTGCGCTCGTTGGCTGGGCCGCCTTGCGCTAGTCGAGCTCGCTTCTTATTGGTCAGCGTTTTTCGCTAATAACTCGTAAACAAAGCCACGGATTGCATTTTCGCTAAGGAAAAAGTTACTTCAAATCACCTCAGGAATCACCCCATTCCGAATGTTAGCATAATTATGGAACATCTTGTATATGAAAACCAGATTGAATTAATAAATAATTATACCAATGTCACGCGATAGAAGGCAACGGCATTGATTTCTTGCATTATACATCAAGTCGAACCTCGCATTTTTCTGAGTCTCGCGTTTCGAATTTTCGATTTTTATTACGTGCATCGAACACTGCGTCGCGTCGCTGGATGAATTTGTCGTCTCTCGGCGAAAGCGCGACAAAAGGGACCGTCCAAAGGAAACGAGTTCAGGCGAGTCCTTCGCTGCGAGCTCGGATAAAAAGTTTTCAACGGAGCTACGATCAGAGGAAAACGATTTACAAAGATTCGCGGGAGCTTTGCGTGGCACGTGATTTCAATTTCGCCGGCGAAAAGAGACGTCCGCGCGGAGGGCAAAAAGCACTTAAAAAAAGCACCTAAAGCACTTCCAACTTTTTTGACCTCCTCGGACAGTCGTTTCTGTTCCCGTATACCTTTGGCATCGAGGAAATTCGGAAAGTGGCCAGCCAAAGGGAAGAATGCATTTTATGTGTCTTTTGACAAAAGTCTTCGCCGGTCTACAAGACTTCAAATATTTAACAAGTGGACACAAGACAAAAAAGATTGGCGCAACTTCGAAGCAGCACGATCGTGGAGATTGAAAAGTTACGATTGATCAATGCGACTGCTTCTTCGATTCTTTTCGACGAGGAAGTTTTCGAGCAGCTGAGAATATTTTTCTCAGAAAATTCGGTAGCATATCAATGACTTGAGTAATGGAAGAAATGAACAAAATGTACACTCGCCGCGTGAAGTATGTTGACAGCTTTTCAAACGGAATAACATTCATAAAACTGATCCAAATGAACCGAATTTTTTCGAGATAGTTAGTCCAATTGGTTTGCTAGAGAATAAGTAACAAGATTCTTTTAGCTTGCAATTGGTCGACATGATAAAAAAAATAAAAAATGACGTTTTTTTTCAGCTTTTTTATCTGAGCTTGTAACGAAAATTTAATAAATGCGCCTTGTTGATCTCGGTAACTCTGAAAAATTTAAGAAACTGCAGATTTCACACACTTATTGGTCGACGAAAGTGTTCAAAATCGGGATCAAGTTTATATTTTATCGATTTCGATACAATTATCGATACACACATAAGTTATCAGGATCTACGAACCTCATTTTTCAAATTTTCATTCTAGACTCAGATAAAAAAGTTGGAGAAACATTATTTTTTAATTTTATTATCGCGCCAATCAATTGCAACCTAAAAAGGACTTTTCCCATGACCTAAAAAATTCAGATCATTCGGACCAATTTTAACCCTAGAAAGATAACCATATGACAACGTACGTAAAAGATAACCATACGCTTCAGAGGCGCATGCTTTTCTAAGGCGTCAATTTTATACTAACAATGGATATTTATTTAAGTTAATCTAGTCATTTTAAAGGTTTGGCATTATTGTAAAAATAAAATGCATTTATATTATATTTTTTTATATTTTAAGTAATTTTAAACTTAAATCACTAGACCTCTACGAAAAATTAACAAAAATCAACAGTCTTCGCAGGCACCTCTGCGACGTAGGTTATCTTTCTCGGGTTAAGAAAGATATTCCATTCGAGAAGCTGTCAACATACTTTCCCGCGGCGAGTGTACAATGTCGATATTTTGTTTAGCGTGCTCGACCCTTTGTTTCGAAGCCCTTTGTTTATCATCGAAGATGGCCGACGCGACGCGACGTGTTAATTCGCGCCTCAGCGAGAATTTCGCGATGCCTTTCGCGTTTGTTCCCCAGGGAACGAAGAGACCGAATCTTCAAATGTTCCGTGCAGATAGAGCTGCGTGGGGTATATTACAGTTCGGAATCTCGAAAAACGTGGGCGGCGCGTTAGCATGTGATGCGCGAGCTCGAAGCAAAGATTGCTCGAGTTGGCGGAAGAAGGCTGCAGGTCCACACGTTACTTATCTGCTGCGAGATTTAAAGTCATGCAAATAGAAAAAGGGCGGCAGAGGAAGAGATACGGTCGGTGTTTGCGTCTCATCGCCGTCAAAAGAGACGAAATGAATGCCCTTTCTTCTTGTTCAGTCGCAAGCACGTCGGACAACGAAAAACGAAACACGAGAGACAGGGAACACGGGGCAAAAGAGAGAAAGAGAGAGAGAAAAAAAGTGGGAAAGGGAGAAAGAAAAGGAAAAGAGAGAGAGAGAGAGAGAGAGAGAGGGAGGGAAGGTGAGAGTGAAAATAAGAAAAAAAGAGCGAACCAGAGAAATAGGGAAACAGAGAAACGGGGAAACAGGGAAGGGGACACACGACGCACGCGTTTTGCTTCGCGAAATGGAGATAAACTTCTCTGAATGCGCGTGCGGTCCGCCACGGACCACGGATGAGATCACCGGCGCGGCGCGGCGCGGCGAGACGCGGCGAGACGATGGATTGCAACATCTTCAGCAACATAATTTTACGTGTTCGACTTTCCTGTTCGCGTTTCTTTTCTACCCCTCGCCGCGCGCAAACGAATCCTCGACGTTTCACTCTCTTCTTTCGCGACGGCATGGCATGCCGCGCGCGCGCGCGCGCGCGCACACATAAATCTTTAATTCCTGAGCATGATGGATCTCGCCGGGATTAGCGACCGCTTCGTCGCGTTCCGCGTCGCGTCCCGCCGCTACTCTCTTCTATCTCCTCCCCTTTTTATCCAGCAAGCTTCGGAGCGAGTCTATCCTTCGAAAATTAATAATCCCTCCTCGACGTTGCCGGCTCCAGCGAGGCTCTCTATTCGTTCAATGTTCGCTGGATAGCGTTACAACGACAAAAAGTATCAGCGTCTTTTAACTCTTCCTGTGGCAAAGGTTTTCCTCGGATACCATACTACGTTCGCGACTGTTCGCTCGACGTGCCGCGTGTATATCCTTTCGGGAAAGTGTATGGTTTTAAATACAAAATTCGCTATAATATTATAGCGAATTAATATAACATAATTATATAATATAATATATTATATAATAATATTATAATAATATAATATAATATTATATATATATATATATATATATATATATATATATATTATATTATATAATTATATTATAATAATATAATATAATATATAATATTATAGCGAATTTTGTATTTAAAATATATATATAATCCCCTATGCAAATTTCGATGCTATGCGAAATATGAGAAAAGAGACGAGATGATAAACTGACCGAAGAAGATTTTTGTATTTAATATTATAGCAGTTTATCGTCTCGTCTCTTTTCTCATCTTTATTTTATAATATATATTATATTATATTCGCTATATAATATTAAATACAAAAATCTTCTTCGGTCAGTTTATCGTCTCGTTTCTTTTCTCATCTTTCGCACGGCGATCGAAATTTGCATAGGGTAGCGGAGCCGGTTGTTCTATGAAAAATGAATACACGTGTGTGTCGGTGGCTAAGTCGAACTTGTCCGAAGCGTCGAATGTTTACACCGATAGCTACGTCGAAATTGACGGAAGCGTCGAATGTTTATACCGGTGGTTACGTCGAACTTGACCGAAGCGTCGGATGTGTACTCGGAAGAAAGGAATGCATGTGTTTACGTCGAGTCGGGAAGTTCGGTCTGGATCTTCGAGGAGAAAGGAACGGATTTATTCAGAGTTAGGATAAGGAGCAAGTATATATGCTTAGTGTAAATAATAAAAGGTTCATTTATTATTTGAAACATACGTTATTCAAATAATTCTGAAAATTATTCAGGATTCTCAAAACATTAAAACCAATTGGAGAATTTAGTAACATTGTTGTATTATTTGCAACTCATTGATATCATTGAGGAAAGAGACAAATGTTTCTGTAGCACCTGCATCTTGCAATCAATGCAGACAATTTTCATTTTGCATGAAAATCGGCAGTCTAATGATGTCTAATTGCCGTGTCTTTGATTTGTTCTTGCGCATAATTCACTTTATATTTAAAGAATAATACGTAGACAATTCTTTTACTCGTTTATTGTGTTTATTTTCGAATAAAAGAAAATCGACTGCGTCCTATTGTCTAAATATAAAATCAATTACTCCCATAAAGAAACCAAAGGGACAGTAATTGGTCATTCCACGGTAACCGGTTCCATTACGGTCTATGAGTAAAAAATTCGACCCGTTTTCTAGCGCAAAAGCTTTCTAGCCGTCAGCTGATACTTCTCGACCCGCAACGTCGCGACACGGAACAACGAGACGATATCGCGTCGAGAAAATAATTTCAAGTGACTTTACTCAGACCGCGCAGCACGGATGACAACCGCGAGCTCTTGCTTCCGCTGGAAAAAAGCTCAGCATCGCGACAGTCGTAATTACATACTTGTCCCGCGTCGAAAAGTAATTTGACAGGGAGAAGAGACATGCTTCAGCGGCAAGTATTAATCAAGTCGGGATCTGGGACGCGGTTGAGATTCGCGTGATTTTCATGGCTCGACTTCGGAGCGTGTACGTCGCGTCGCGTATCGCGTCGTCGTCGCACAGCGATCTAACAAAGCAGCGATTCGTGGTCAAAATTGTTTTAGCGTTGTTTCAAGGTTTATGGTTACGGTATAGCATGTCGTTGAATTCGTCTCGACACCGGCTACACTATTATCGAGTTGAAAATACGTATTATCGTTTAAAACATCGAAGTGACCAGCATTTTTTAAAGGAAAAAAACGTTTTTTTGCAGGTTTTTATATTCTGATTTATAGAAAAATGAATACCGATCAACTTCTTCGTTGAAAACATTTCTTTGCCAAAAAATTTGCCATGAAAGATCATGGTTCGTTTTGAAATTGAATACGAGCGCTCAGTAACGAGCTTGTTTACCGTTCGACTGCTTACCCAGACGTCGAAATACAGCCCGAGCTTTATTTTTCAAATACCATAGAGTCGAGTGGTGCGGAGGACGCACTTGAAATTTATATGTCCTTGACAAGCTTTCGTTGAATCAGCTTTCGTATAAAGCAAGTCTCATTCGAACAACTTTTAACAGTCTTTTCTGCGAGTTTTCCTAAAGTTTAAATTGTTATTATGTTTATACGCGTACAATAAAAAATGTATACATGATACTTAAATAACTAAAATACATACCAATTTACCAACATATAATAATTAATAATTAGACTGCCGATTTTATGCATTTATGACAAAAACGAGCAGATCGAATTTAAAACAATAGACAGATTAAGAGAATTTATGAGTGTCATTATATTATTTTTCAGTTAGTAAAATCATTAAAGAAAGGAAGAAATTTCTGTCTGACAACCGGTAATTGCAGTTCACAAATACAATCTTTATTTTCCATAAAGATCCGTAGTCATATTATAAAAGTATTAATATATAAGTTTATAATATGGTTTTATTAAGTACCATATTATAAACTTATATATATTAGTACTCTATAATAATTAATTTAAAACCTTAGTTCGTTTATTACAGAACTGTATGAATATATTGTAGATTTTAAAACTTTGGGAAGGGGGGGGAGGGTTGTAAACCCATTAGAAAAAGCAATCGTTGAAAATATAAAAGTTGCAAAATTATCTTTTGGCCATGGAATAACGCGTTTTCCTACGGGAACGGGAGTCGTTTGCCCGTCGCTTGAGCAAATATTGGAGGTGCTCTAGGTATAAGTAGAGCAGTCATTTAGTTTTTCCTCGAGCCTGCCGGAGATCTCGGTCCATTCGAGAAATGGAAATGGAGTCGGCCGACGCGACCGTTGAAAGCGTTGTCCAGCTTTCCGGAGATCTCAAACAAGATAGGGGACCGAGCTTTGAGCACGATGCCATTAGATCCGCGACGGAAACACCTTAGGCATTATTCTTCCGTCTCGGAAGTCCCTCGAGCGGATCCCATTATTCCAGCAAATTTCCCGGACACTTTGGTCCCGCGGCCTCGGCTTTCCCGAGCGATCGTCTCGTTTCGTAAATGAATTTAATTTCATAATTCCGTAGAACCGATCTTCCCCGCGAGAACCAGCTCGAAGGTTCCAAACTCCAAGACGTTTCGTTCGGTCGCGATCAATGTGGCGTTTACGACTGCTCTTCTATGCCGCCATTATTGTCCCGACATTGTCTAATTAAACACTCGAAGACGTCAGGCATCAGACGTCTAAACAAACTGTTTAATTGAGCAGAAACCCTCTCAATTTTGAAACCCTTTTCTACGATTACCTTCGATCGATTCAGTGTTCAAATCTGCTCCGAGGATTTTGATCCAAAGAAACTGCGTTTTATAAAGGCCGGGATCGAGACATGTCACTGGCAGATGTAGAAAAAGTAAAAGCAAGAACGACTTCACGGTCGAAGCAATTCCTCGGTTTTCCCGCTCGAGCAATTTTTGACAAACGAAGATATTGCTCGTATCTAGACGCTTCTATCGATACAAAGGATTCGGTAGATCCTATTACCTTCGCGATTGAAAACACGGGAGGGAACGGAGAACTGAAAGATCGAAGCGTGGCCGATAGAAATGAAACATCAACAAGAATACAACCGGATGTAATTTACTACGTCCGATAAGTCCCTTTGCCGGACACAATTTCGAGTTTCTGTAATACATCAAACGGATGATTTTCTCTCCGCGATTGCTCCGCGCTGACATCGATCAATTTGCAGAGACGATGCTACAAGCTTTTACGCTTCACGAATTTCATCTCGGCAAAACACAACAGCGAATGCGGCGAGTCGCGAGTCGCAATATTCGCGATTGCGAACAATGAAATGCCGACGACGAGACATTAGCCGAGTATATGAATTCGAATTGAAGCAAAAGTTCTGGAAATCATGTTTCAGCGTGACAAACGTACGAGCTTGAAGAATCGACCGCGTGTCCGTTCCCTCGGTTTGTCGAAAAGTTTTGGAAATCTGCTCGAACTTTTACCATCGACGCATTATTTCCCAAAAATAACGAACTTTCGATACGAAAAACACGTCGTTTGAAAGCGCGGGCCTGTCGATCGGCTGCGCGCGTGTTCTCTTTGCCGATTCCATTTCTCCCGATTCGGTTTTTCAACGAGAACCACGATGGACGCGATTTCGCCCCGCGGTCTTGTAATTACGCGACCGAATGAACATACAAGAAGCCGGCCGCGCGGCGTCGACAAGGTGCCCGGTTCTTTCCGTGGTGGACGGTCGGGTCGAGTCGGGACGAGAGACGAGAGACAGCAAGAAAATAAAATGCCCCCGTCGCCGCAGCGTTGCACCGCGCCGCGCCGGTCGAGCCAGATATTCATCAAAGTCGGTGATTCAATTAACCGGATAGGATGATTTCTAGAGGGCATTTCTGTCGGCGTGTCCCATGGAAATTGACGACGACAGGGCCGGCTGCCGAGCAAGCCGAGGACGGCACGAAAGAACCGAATTTCCGGTCGAGCGAAAATTTCGATTGATTCGAACTCGTTTTCTGCTGCGAACGTTGCGCCGCCGGTTATCTGTTTGTAAGAGATCCGCCAACGATTAACAACGACATGTTATCGCAGGTCATTGGATTCGTTTTTATCTTAACTATCATCATATAATGATAGAAATGTGTAATCCCGTTTAAAAAAGACATCGATGAATACAACCTCGAAAAATATAATCTTTAAGAAAAAAAAAACTATCTCTACTGCAATATGTGTCTTTTCGAACCATACGATCTGTTCCTCTAGCATTTTGAGTATCGTTAAGAGAGATACTGCTTTGTAACAGCTTTAATGAATCACCTAGTATAAACTCTAAGTCTATAATACCTATGAACCTATAGAATAGCTTTAGCTGATCCGAGGTTTCACAAAGATGAGCGGTTCTCGAGAATAGCTCTGCTATCGTGTTTGAATTCGATAATATGGTTTATCGAATTCAGATCGCGTTATCAACGTAAACGCTTCCTTCGATCGTGTATCGCAGTTCCAACGTAAACGCTTCCTTCGATCGTGTATCGCAGTTCCAACGTAAACGTGCACTTATATAGGATGTCCGAAAAATATCTCGCAAACCGTAAGTGGGGGTTCCTGAAGTCATTTGAAGTAACTTTTTCCTGAGCGAAAATGCAATCCGCGGCTTTGTTTACGAGTTATTAACGAAAAACAGTGACCAATAAGGGGCGAGATCAGCTGCCGCGAGGTGGCCGAGCCAACGGCGCCAGCGGTCGAGGCGGTCGAATCTCAGTTCAGCTGGCGCGAGGCGGCCGAGCCAGCAGCGCCAGCGGTCGAGGCGGTCGAATCCCAGCTCAGCTGGCGCGAGGCGACCGAGCCAATGAGCGGAACTGGGCTTCGTGCGTTCGTTGGCTGGACCGCTTTGTGCCAGCCTAGCTCGCCTCTCATTGGTCAGCGTTTTTCGTTAATAACCCGCAAACGAAGCCGCGGATTGCAATTTCGCTAAGGAAAAGGTTGCTTCGAATAACCTCGGGATCCCCCATTTCCAGTTTGCAAGAAATTTTTGTGGCACCCTGTAGTCGGACCCCGTTGATTTACGGCGCCCGATCAAAATCTACAATACTCTCAACGAATCTTATTTGGTGTTTTTCCAGCGGAACTCGGGGACTACGATCCAAGACGACATTCCTTAGGCTACGTTACCGAATTTCGATTCCTAGCGAATCAGACCACGGAACTGGAGAACCGTATAGTGGAACTCCACAAAACCCTCGTGTAAGTTCCCCGAATTCACGACGGGTTGCAACGTTTCCTCGCTCGTTGTCGTTACAATGATTTGTTTTACAGAGGACAATTACCCTCCGCTGCGGAACTCAATTATCTCGACAAAGTGAAATGGCTAGAAATGTACGGAGTCGACCTGCATCCCGTATTGGTGAGTCCATCGAAATATCGGAATTGAAATCATGTTTGGCTAATCAAAATATGTTCCGCAGGGCGAGGATAGCGTGGAGTATTTCCTTGGTCTGACTCCGAGCGGGATAATACTACTGCGCAACAAGACCAAAGTGGGCAACTACTATTGGCCCCGGATCAATAAGATCTACTACAAGGTACGTGTCAGTCATTTCTTTATGGAAATGTGTTACGTGGGAAGGAATCTTGAAATCCTCGTTGAAATTGATTGGTTCACGATTAAATTCGACCAGGAAACACGACGCAGACTGTGCAACGCTGATCTGCCCGGAATCAGCTAAAAAACTACCGAGCGCGGCAATGGTCCCAATTGAAGCATTAGTGTTTTCCCTTTCTTTTTTACTAAATTATGAAACCTCTATTGAAATTATTAGCATTATACATAGCATTATATATAATATTATAATTATAATTATTATTATTATTATATATATATATATAATAATTATATATATATATATATATATATGTAATATATTATAATATTATATGTAATGCTATGTACAATGCTAATAATTTCAATATATATGTAATGTATTATAATATTATATATAATGCTATGTATAATGCTAATTAATTGATCAACCCTACGTTCTAAGTTATATGTGTAATGTTATATTATATATATATATATATATATATATATATATATATATATATATATATATATATATATATATATACAATACTATATAAATAATACATTACATGTATAACTTAGAACGTAGGGTTGATCAATTAATGATACATTTCTGAACTCATCTCTGAAGGTGCAAACAGAAACATTAGTGACGTCAGCTATGACATTGTTAAGTAAACAATACGTGTATAACGACGATTCAAAAGTCAAGATGATTTGAATTCTTTATTTAGATAAAAGACATTTTCTACATCCTTTATATCGGAGTTTATCGGAAACCGAGTACATATTACTAATTAACCCCTCGCCATATATTGACGAGTCTGACACGCGACGGAGATTTCTAGTAATAGCCTGTTAAGTATGAACGGTATTCCGTTCATTTTAGCCTGAATAAAATTGCGATTTCTTGTCATCGGTGTTTAAACATTCAAGTAAACGTAAAAACACGTGATAAATATAAATTGTCGTTTTTCTTCTCAGAGATTGTTGCAATCGAAAAGCTTCTAATCATCGTAACCACGAAAAAAAAAATGGTACGGCAGAGGGGTTAATTTTTGTTCAAAACGTTTTTCACGTCGAAGCACCGGAAATGACTGAACAATGGCGATAACACACACGTGAATGCACAGCGGAGCGGCGTTCAAACTCTGATTGTGAGCTCGAGCATCGCGCGTTTCAGGGCAGATACTTCATGCTGAGGGTGAGCGAGAAAAACTCGGAGGAGAGGACCCACGGGTTCGAGACACCGTCGAAGGCAGCCTGCAGACACCTGTGGAAATGCTGTCTGGAGCACCAGGCGTTCTTCCGTTTAATGGCCACGGGGCCCCCGCCGTTGAGCCCTTACTCCCGCTTCCGGTCGTATAGTCCTCCGTCCGGCTCGGAGAAGCACACGACGATCAGACGGAATCCGCCGCCGATCTTCCAGAGGACGCCGAGCCGCAGAGCCCAGCGACGCGTGGTCGAGGGCCAGGAAATGGTCGGCCCGTTCGTGGAAACGCCTGCCGCGGTCAATGCTAATTCGGCCAGCAACCCGGCCGCCGGGAATGTGTTGTGCAACGCGCAGAACGCCAGACGGGTCAACAATTCGAGTCCAAGGAGCACCAGGAGCGCGCCGTGGACTCAAAGCCAGCCCCGGGGCCTTTATACTTCGTCTAGTCCTCGGTCCGTCCGCTCCGCGGGAACGGCACCGGCAGTACGTTCTCGCAACTTTTAATCGATTCGTTTAACGCTAAACCTACCGCGGTCAAAATGACCGTGATTCGACGATTACGAAAGTGTCGGGAACAATGATCGAGGTGTGACGATTGTCGCCGTTTTCAGCTCTTGAGCAGGCTCCAGCGGAGGAGCAGCTCGGTGGAGAGCCAAAGTTCAGGGGACAGCCATAGTCGCGGTGGTCATCGTAGAAGAAGTCATAGTCATAGTCACCGGAGGCACAGCCGTCACTCGGACTGCGAGTCCGAGCTGTCGAGAGGTTCGGACTCGAGGTCCGGTCATCGCAAGCACCGCAGGAAGCACAGAAGCTCCCGTTCTTCTAGGTAATGGAAACGGCAGCACCGACACGGTCGGGCGTAAACCGGAGGTCGCGGGAAACGCGTACGATACGATCGACCCTGTTGCGATTACCGACGCGTTATTAAGTCAATTCAGCGTCTAAGATGTGCGTGCCCTCTTAATTGGTAATTAATCGAGGTAATAAAGGGGCTGCCGGGACTCGGGACTCGGAACGGGCATGTAAAAACGAAGTAGCTCGCTCGAATGTCTTCGGTCGAGTTCGTCGACCCTGTGGACGGGAAAGAAGAGCCCTCGTGCTCGTTATACTCTCACGGTAGGGTACGTAAACTCCGCGAAGGTGATAATTATTTTAATGATGACGCACACTAGGCGTCTATCCGTCGCGAGATGCCACGGAATATCCCGGCGATGTTCTCGTTATTCGACGAAAACTGAACGCGTTCGCGCGACCCGTTATCGCGATTGTCGTCCAACAAAAGTTCGCGGTTCGGATCTAAAATGCGTATCGTCGCTAAAGGCCGTCACGCTAAATTGCAATGCCTGTTTTACTGCGCGACTACATGCCGCTGGGAACCTTTTTCAGGCACGAATTGGTCGACTCCGAGCCACAATGGAGGGAAGCGCAGAAACGAAAGGGCGAGGGCGTACAGCGAGCCGTTGTAAGTGCGAGCAACGACGCAACTCGGGGACGAGAGGGGGATCTCTCTAATCCGACCAACTTTCAAAATCGTTCTCCTCTTCGAGCAAATTTTGTGAAACTCTAATACGGTAGAACCTCGATTATCCGAGCTAATCGGAGACACGAATGTTCGGTGAATAGAACAGTTCGTTCGATTCGATCGCGGTGCTAGATTTAAGCTTTATTTTTTTATTTATAAATGCGAACCGTTTTGCACGTGGTTTGGCTTAGATTGATCTGATCGCTAGTGAACGTATCTAGATAAATCAGAGGATTTCGAATAATGGGTTCTACCGTGCTCGATGCCTTTCGTGATAGAAAATTTCGTAAGGATTCGGGGGAACGGTGACGAATCCCCGCAGACGTTTAATCGTTCACGAAATGTTGCATTAGGTCAGCCATACGGAGCCGAGAAGAAGGCACAGGAGCAGACACCGGAGTCCCTCCCAGAAGCAATCGCTGCCAGACGAGCTTAGGAAGTAGGTTCCATTCACGCAATAATAACGATAATGTTGTCACGCAAAGCATTCCTTCATGTATTGTTAGGTACAAAGTCACTGCACGTGTATTGTTCGTTCGAAATAAACAGGAAGTGCTACAGTCTCGTGAAATGTTACTACCAGAAAAATAAGAGAGAGAGAGAGAGAGAGAGAAAGAGTGAGAGAGAAAGAGAAAGAGTGAGAGAGAAAGAGGGAGAGAGAGAGAGAGAGACTAAAACTTTTCGGAAGACCTCTGCATGATCTGTATTATAGTATTTGAACGTAAATACGTACCGATGCGTTGCGCCGCGTCGGATCGATGTAACGATGTAACGATTGAGAGCATGATTTCTTCCAGACATTTGGAGTTCGGGCTAGTCGACACGACCGGAATGAGCGAGCAGCAACGGCGAGAGATACCGTACACGGTGGTTCAATCGCAATCTGTACAGCAATGTCCCTTACAGTCTAGCAATTCCCGATTGGACGAGGCAGACTCGTCGTCTCTGCCTAGGTACGATGATCTCAAGACGGCCTGCAACATCCACAGCCATCCTCCGCAAATGGAGGATGAGACGGGATCCGTAGTCATTGTTTAAAAGAATCCTCAAGCCCTTTATGCATGAATTATTTTTGTTTCTTTTCGTACTATTTTTTTTTCTTTATTTATTCAGAGCATGTACCATCATCCACTACAAAAGCATGCCCCCCCTTTTTTTTATTATTTATTTTGAGAAGCATGATCAGACCCTTAATAAATCGATGAGATTAACAGCTTGACGCACCTGTGTATTTATTTACTGGCTGGCACCTACTGATGCTTTTGCTATTCCACCGTCCGGTGGGACGTATGTAAATGTATATCATCCTCGGAACCGTAGCATTTTGTCATGTCGTTGTCCTGTGTTGTGTGGTGTGTATCTCGTCTGTGGCCCGTATCTCGTTTAAGTATTTGTTCTGTGTAATACTTGTATTTGTGGTGTAATTGCATCGTTTGCGCTCTCTCGACGAGGCGGACCTGTTGTTGGTATTTGGGAGTGTCGAGGATCGTTGAGAAGCTGTCGTGTGCCGGATCTGTGTCGCACGTCGCACCGCCACTAGGTGACCGGTAGTTTTCAAAGACACTGTAATACTTCCAGTAGATTACTTAGGGTTACCGGTTCAGGATCGTCCACGGCCGAGGAACGTCTGCGACTATTACACGAGCAACTGTAACAATCGATCAGAAATAAAAATTATTCGTTGATCCGAGCAATGTACGTGTCGCAGGCTTTCTCGGCGGTGAAGCAAATTTGGTAACCCTAGATAGACGCATTTGCGACAATCGGAAACCGACCAGGAAACCTTTGTGAACACTACATAGATGATTAGAAGTGGGCTCGAATCTGATTAGATTGTTTCATTCGGATTACGTTTATTTGTCTACGATGCAACTTAAACGTTCGTTTCGTCAATTTTCGTTTGTAAGCTTCAGGAACTTGTTTTGCTTTTGTTGATAACACATGTAACGCGATTTTAAGAAATCGATGTAGACTACTCTCTAGCACCTATTCTTTCTAGCATCGAACTACTTCTAATTGTAGGTACGCTTTCGGAATCCGCAGGTACTCATTCTAGGGTTCGAAACCACCTTGTAAGATACAAGAGAACGTTGCACAAATATTCGTTGGAGACGCTTTCGAGTACAATTGTCGTGAATAAAACAGAAGGGAATGCAATCGTAGCCCCCCCCCCCCCCCCCGTAGTATGTATTAACCGCATCCGATCGTTTGGCAAAACTAAAAATGTATTCTGTGTACTGCATCGATGTCGGACTGGTGTCCGACCAGGGATGATCGTTTTCTCGCATTTCGCGTGACATTATCGAAGACTGTGAAGGACTCACTTTCAGAACGATCGGCTCCATCGGCAAAAGAAACAGAAGAATGATACAGCATAGTCGCGACGGAGGCTATAATTTGCCGGCAACCAGGCCGGCTCATGTCGAGACTAAGTACTACGACGGTAGTAGGAGCGAGTGCAATGTGAGGAAGGACTTTTATTATACTCGTAACAACAGAATATTGATAGGCAGTAACGTGGACAGCGGCCTCGGGGAAAGCACGCCGCAGGAGTTTTCAAGCTGCTGCTCAAGCTCCGCCGACAGCGCTAAACCCACCCGAGTAGTACGTATCTTTTCGCTCGCTTTCTTCTATTTTCGACTAGTTTTTTGTTTCGTTCTCTAAAGATTTCATTAATTAATTTCGTTTGTCCGTTTTGGTTCACAATACTTCGATTGATTGTATCCCGTGAAACGTACACCGACAAATACATAATAGTGTCGGTTCAGTCGACGAGACGAATCAGAGTTGGGCAACGTTCAAAACGCTGGAACTACCGGACAGACTCTGAAAGGGGCTTTATGTTATAGCTGTTCAGATTATAAAAATGCTTTTGTCTGTACTTACTTGGCAACCCTGTCCAGTCCTGTTATTTTCAAAAGGAAATAGAAAACAGCTTTTGGAGCTTGGTAGTTCTAACGTTCAAACGAATAACAAAACAGTAGAACTCGGTGAAACGCTCGACTCTGATCTCTGACTGTTCTCTGTACTTGTCGGTGACCGAAACAGTACCAATCGAAAGTAATGGGTTACAGTTTTGCTTCATGTAGATCGAGCTTTACGCTTTTTAAAGAAAGAATTAAACAATCGTCGCAGTACTGTACGACGAATCGTATAAATTTCACTAAAATTGCACTTACAGTATTGAAGACTGTTAGAGGTACTAAGCGCTTCTCATAAACATATGCGGTTAAGGTTTTGTGCTACTCTCTTCTTCGCTAGTTATAGCGTTTCGTTTGTTTTCCCACGATAAATGTTGTTCATCGATCGATCCAACGATGCTCGCTGATTTATCGAACGAAACGCTGTCTCTAGAATGTAGTGTGTTGTATCGTACGATTTTCTGCATAGTGAATTAGTAAAATAGTTTTGTTTGGTATAGACGCAATTGCAATTAGGGGGAGAGGTACGCTATGAACTGTCTTCAAACCAAGAAATCTACCCTCCTGTTGATACTACTCTGGACGCTGTTCTGCAGCCCATAATATCGTAAGTGCTTCATTTCGTTGCTTCGCGCTTCCCCCTTGTAATTATTCAGTAATCAGAGATTGATTCGAATCGAGATCTGGCTTTATTAATACCTAATGCATTTTACACTGCTCACTTATCGTTGGATTAATACAGTTATACTTTCTGAATAGTATTGGTACTTTTAGACGAAACATTTCACGATCACACTCTCACGTATATTTTTCTTTTATTCAAAGAACTAGAAATTTTTCTGAGAACAAAAATATCAACGCGTTGTTTAATATATCTCCGTCTTCTGTTGTTTCAGAACTTTAACAAGGAGGCAACGTCATCAGCCGAAATGAGCGTGAAGCTTTAAATAAATACAAAATAGACATTTATGCACATATTGTATATTTAAGAAAGTTTTTTATACCTCATTCAAATTAAATATCTATAATCCCATCGGTCATCGAAACTCATGAAATGAAACATAAACAGTGTATCAAATGCGCAGCACTTATATTCCTTAATTTAAACAAAAAAATGAAAAGTGCCCCTAATATTATCTAGTCCTTTATTTTAGCTTTCTTTAGATGCCATGTGCCTCATTAGATTTCCTATAAATTTTTCCATCTTCTTTAAGTCCTGTGCTATCTCTGTTTTATACTGTAGACACTACGACATAAAAATGATCGTTGTATTATTCGGAATAAGCTTTTAAAAATGATCGGTTAAGTTACATAATGGCAATGCTTACCGTTCGATTGTCTGTAAGTTTCAAACATAGAACACCTTTACTATGGCAATATTTCATTGTATACCGAGTCTGAAATACAAAAAAAAACAATTGATTATAAACTTACACCTAGGAAACCATACTTTTAGTCGTATAGGTATCACATGTACGTGTACATATTAAACGAGCTTTACCTGTTGTCAAATATCTAAAATAAATAAAGATTATAGAAAATATAAACTTTTAATAGTTTTATGCGCGAACTCGATCAAAATTGATTTCCCTCTTTAATAAAGTCAAAAGGAAATCTTGTATCGCTCCGAATGAATGACGTGTCATGTCATGTCAGTGCACGTCAACCTGCATTACCTTCGACATTTTTTTTGAATTACTGAATGAAATACGTTCACGTAGCGTTGCTATTGAAAACTAGAGATCATTTTCAATACGTATATACAATAATAAAAAGAAAGTTAAAGTAAATTTTGTCGGAACTCACTTTTATTGGATCTTGAAGGTATAACCTCTCTGCACCTTTTTCAAATTCTTCCCACGAACTTAAATATGTCATTTTTGTTGCTAACTAAACGATACCGGTAGACGAATCTACTACAGCAATGTTCTTATCAAATGCAAAAAATTTATCTTAGCACACCGCTAAAGACTATGATATTTATCAAAACACACGACGCGTAAACATAAAGCCAAACAGATGGTTTGTCTGCTGCTGGCTTGTGCTACTGCTCGAACCGAATAAATATCGAAGTCCCTCGCAAGAGTGCGACAGAGTAGCATTACTGTGGCGGTAAATTCAAATTTTTTAACGTTCGATGCACTTGACACTTCTGTCTTCGATTTAGCATTACCGATATAGTCTACGAACTGACGCTAAGCTATCGAAAGTTCATCATTCTACCGCAGACGGAGCTAAGATAGAAAATCCTCGAATTTTACATCATTAGCCGAGCATATAAAATTCTCACCATTTTACTGAGCATCCAATCCGCAGTGAATCAGGCTTAGCAATAAATCGGCAACCAATCAGAGCAAAGCAATTTCTACTTTTATTCTCGCTAATGGAGCGCGCTGCGCCCGGAGAGTCTTGCAAAACTTCCAACATATTATTGTATTGTGTAATTTGTGTACACAAATTTTGGCGAGCTATGGTGTGTCCAATGGTGTCAATGAATTCTGCTTGGAATCTCTTCCAAGTGGCTGAAACGAGACCTCACGAATCGGATTGAACGATTCCAACATGTATGGATTTGTTAGCAAAACATTGGTTAGGTTAGCAGTTGTCAGGTTAGCAATATATGTTTACACAAGATGAAATTTGAAGTACGACAAATATCAACTAGTGTCTTTTCATTACAGAAATAAAAATTCAATTTTTAAGTGATCCAGAATTAATATTCCAACACTGTGTTCGTAAAACTGTAAATTATGAGGATTCAAGTTTTAATGTTGGTATGCCAATATTTTCCATTCATGAGAATCATGATCATCCAGGTAAGAAATATGAACAGTGTTTCCTCAATACTGTTTCAGCTATTAGTAACTGTGATTAAAATTATAGGCTTTGGAGCAATTTGATCAATGAACCTATTATCCGTTTCTGGTCATATAAATTATTTTGGAAAATGGACAGATCTCACTCAAATTATCATTTCTCCATTGGTAATGAAAAAGGGTAATACCCATGTTGTACTTTATAGAGCTCAGGGATTTTAAGGTGAACTCATGAGACATGTCCATGTATTGGAAGATCTTTTCTTTTTCTCAATGCAAATGATTTTTACTCAGAGGTGGATATGTCATGTCCAAAACATATATCAGATTGCTTTAATCTGTTTGTTTACACCAAAATTGTGCACCACATCGTGCACATATTTCTGAAGCCCCGGCAAGGGATTATCGTCTGACGATATTAGTGATGATCTCCAGAATGTGGCTGACATTTTCGGCTATACTGAGGTAAACAAAACTTGAGATACTTCACAAGTGCTCGAAGATAAAATTTGTTTGATACTTCAATTTTTTAAGAAAATAGAAATCTATTAACACGTTGAATGCCACGGGGGTCACCGGTGACCGGCACTTACCTTGGCGGTGACGCCATGGGGGCCACCGATGACCAGCGCGCCTAAATTGATAGAAATATATATAATTTAAAACAAATGTCAGTATCTAAAATTTTGTATTATTACCATCGTCAATCCAAACAGTGACCCCTGTCGCAATTAACATGTTAAACATGGTTATACACTGTAACTTATCTATTGCAGATAATATTTCAACATTATATGTATCACATAAAAGAAAATTCATCGTGGCGCCACGGATAATTTCTATAAAACCGGCGTGGCATTCAACGTATTAACAGCACTAACAATGGATGAACTAAATGAAGCAGCAAATCAATTTATTAACGAAGATGGTAATGCTTTCAAAACTTTAGTAAGGTAAAGCATCTATAATGAAATATTTTAAGATATTGATTTGCCATTGTGCTCGTTTATATTGTTGGTATTGATTCTGTACATATAGCTATCAAATGGAAAAAATTATGTCACATTTGGAAACTACTGAAGCTAATACTGTTGAAAGTATTAGAAAAGAAATTAAAAATTTTTGTGGTAGAAGGAAGGAGAACACATAAGAAGACGCCACAAAACCGAGAACAATTACAAACGAGAAACTATTTTAAAATAATATACTATTAGATCTCACAGGTTGAATAATCATTTTGTAGATACAAACATTATTTTCTAATAGACCGGTAAGAGGAATATCAACTAAGAGGTGGTCTACTACAATTACAAAACAAACAAAAACGCAGGTACATTGTAGAACTCTATTAAACGATTCATAGTTTATATAGGCCTTTGATTTACTATTAACCACAATGTTTTATTATTTGTTACAAGGATCAAAGATTGGGCGATTTCGTAATAAGGTAAATAAATTGAAATAAACCTAAAATCATACAGTTATTTAAGTACATACAGTTAATCATACATCTTAAGCAATTCCGATTCCGATTAATTTGTCCGGGTCCGAACCCTTGTTCATATCTGACTTTTAAAACACTGTATTGAAATAAATATTTTTTCATAAAATCTTGAAATATTTGATAATATTTATTTGACAACATTCACTTCGATGTTGTTCACTTGAAAGTTTAGTTTTGACCAGAAAGAACATGCAACTTATAATTTTGATTTTCGATCTATTGCAGAGATATTCTTTTTAGACTTTCTGCTTCCTGCTATGTAGTGACGGAGAATGCTTGGTAAATAGAACTTACAGATTCTTTATTAAAAAGAAGTTAATGTTGTGCGAAAAATAATGACTCAATTAAACACAAGGGATATATTTACAAAAGTAGCATCTTAGTATTTATTGGCTTATTGGGTGTTCCATTACCGAGGACTCTTACACATGATACTACAAGTCAACTGTCTGATTTTGATAAAAAGGACCCGCCAAGTCCACCTTAGGTATAATTTTTCTGGTTTTTCAAAGTATCCGTTATACAGGGTGTCCCAAAAATCTCTCGCATTATGGAAATGTAGGGTAGCTGAGATCATTCTTTTTCCTTTGCGAAAATGCAATCTGCGGCTTTGTTTACGTGTTATTAATGAAAAATACCGACCAATGAGACACAATGGCGCGAAACACAACGTGGTCAATCGATCGAGTGCCATGTGCTCCTACCACTGATTTTGACAGCTGAAGGGGGACTCTGTGCCGTGTTCAAATCACTGAACAAGTCACGGAGCATGAACTTTCGATATTTTTTTTACCACGTGGCAGTGATAATTTTAAGAAAAATGCTGTTCATCCTTATTTCAGAATGTCTGAAGAATATTTACTAATTTTTCGGACCCGAAATAATAAGTATGACAGCCGTTTTAATTTTCTGGTGTGCATGACACCTGGATTACCTGTCGGAAATGTGTGCTGAAGGATAGTGCATTGACCTCGTACAATGCACAGCTGATCTGTGTCCGACGGCGACGAACAGAAGGATGTTTCCAGGCAGACTATTCCAACGGTCACTTTTACTACATTATCACTAAACACTGATCACATATCAATGATATCTGCGGATGAACTTTCCTGGATTAATATGTATGTTCCTGAAAAGAGCCAATTTTTTAATGCTGCGCGTTCAAAGTTCGTATCGCTAATAACACGCACTGCGTATGAACTGCAGCAGATTGACACGATGACCGACAATGTTTCGTTTTCCTACGAGCGAGTTTCAACTGTCTCCCATCGGACGCGGACATTGTCAGCCATTCTGCAGTTCGTCCCGAGCATTAATATGAAAAGGACATCGCGAGAGAATTTTCTTAATTATTCTTGTACGGTGCGATCAACTTGTTTACTACAAGGATGCTGCAAAGGGTTCAGGAGAACATTATGAAATGTGTCAACGCGGTGCGTGTTGTTAACGGTGCGAACTTTGAACGCGTCGCATTAAAAAATCGGCTCTTTTCGGGGCCATACATATTAATCCAGGAAAGTTCGTCCGCAGATATTATTGATATGTGATCAGTGTTTAGTGATAATGTAGTAAAAGTGACCGTTGGAATAGCCTGCCTGGAAACATCCTTCTGTTCGTCGCCGTCGGATACAGATCAGCTGTGCAGTTCATCATACATTGTACGAGGTGAATGCATTATCCTCCAGCACACATTTCCAACCATGTAGTGGATTAACAACTAAATGGGTGAGTTTCTTATTAATAATATTCTTCATATTTCTCTATCAAACAAATCTCTTACGTGCTTTAACACGATTATTATTTATTAAATTAGCTTTGCGAATCGCTCGTTGAATTGTGTTCGAACGCGGAATTATTTAAATTAAAATTTAATAAATTAACATTTACGAACTTTGTTAATATTCACCTTGCATAAAAATTTCATATGGTACACATGAGGTGTCATGCACATCAGAAAATTAAAACGGCTATCATACTTATTATTTCGGGTCCGAAAAATTAGTAAATATTCTCAGACATTCTGAAATAAGGATGAACAGCGTTTTTCTTAAAATTATCACTGGCACGTGGTAAAAAAAATATCGAAAGTTCATGCTCCGTGACTCGTTCAGTGATTTGAACACGGCACAGAGTCCCCCTTCAGTTGTCAAAATCAGCGATAGGAGCACATGGCACTCGATCGATTGACCACGTTGTGTTTCGCGCCATTGTGTCTCATTGGTCGGTGTTTTTCATTAATAACTCGTAAACAAAGCTGCAGATTGCATTTTCGCAAAGGAAAAAGTTACTTAAAATTATCTCAGCTACCCCACATTTCCGTAATGTGAGACATTTTTGGAACACCCTGTATGTGAATTCGTTTAAAACTAGGACGACTTATCGGATTCAAATGTAATTTAGCGGGAGATTTGAAAATTCTAATTTTTGGATTGTGGTCCATAGAAACTCTCCACGGAATTGTGACCGTGTGTGACGCCATAAAGGAAATATTGAAACCTAAGGGATCTTGTTTTCTCTTTTAATGTAATTTAACTGATAATTCTTTAAATTGTTAAAAATTGTACATTTTTTTACTAGCTGCGGCGATAATTACAAATAAATAATATTAAAAAATAACATTTTCGGTATAAAAGTCAACTTCTCATTCAATCATAATTAAGTACTCTAGTAGATGCCGTTTAAAAATATCCTGGACAGTGGAAAGAATAAAGTTAGTTTGAAACCACTATTACTACTATTATAACTTCCGTTAGATTCATCGTTAATATTTGGAATGTTGAAGTAAAATTTCTTTCCTATCAATAAATTATTAAATACTTTTTAGTTTCTTGTACTTGCAACTGTATAAAGTTTGATTCCTATTTATTTATGTCCATAACGCTGTTGGCATAATACCTTCTACCGTACCAGCAGCGGGTTTCAAATCTTCATTACACAAAAAGTTCAGTGGCATATTTACCAGATGACCCTAAAATAATATTGAAAAATGTTACGAATCCTTCGAAGCAATATCTAGAAAAATTGTTTGAATAGTGATTACCTTTATTTTTCCAACCATTTCTTGAGCCAATTGTGGATCGGATGAACAAAGTGGTTCTTCATTTTGATACTGTTTCAACATAGAAAAATTAACAACTTTGTCTGTGGGAATGCAATGGAACACTTCTTCGTAGATTTCCGTGTTTTGATTACTTCTAGCACACCAGATATCTCTGTAGAATGACTTTTGAACTATATCAGTCAGATCTATCTCGTCGTTTGTCTCTAGCAATCCAAGATGTTCAGACATTAATTGTTTCCTTAATGATCCAGCAAATTTACCACAAAGAAAAGGTATATCGTTCATTCTTCCATCCTCAAATTCCTGATCCTACAAAAAAAAAGAAATTTTTCAAATTCTTAGACACATATTTTGTTCTAAATGATTAGCACATCGTACGTACTCGGATTATTACTGCAATTTCGCTGTCTCTACTTGCTATCATGCTCCTGTCATTAATATTGGCTGAACCACAAATTACCGTGTTATCGTCCACAATTAATAATTTGCTATGAACGTAAATCAGTTCTGTCATTAATGTACCATTCAACATTGCGTGCGTCCTTAAACCATGGAAAGTAATATATTCACTCGGATCTTCTATTCCGTCTTCAAATAGCCGATTCAAGATGGCATCTTTACCCCTATGAACCGAGATATTAACAAACACATATGCACGTATATTGTGGTTTGAAATTTGTCACAAATTTCTACCTGGATATAGAAGCATAATTCCAATGAGTAATAGCACGCAGGGCTTTACCACTTGGTCCTCCGACTTCACCTTCGAAACCCGGCAATAGTGGCATGATCACAAACACTCTAAATACTGCACCTTCCCGGTGAGCTCTTTTAATTCGTTTGAACAATGTTTCTCCTATACGATTTTTTACAGCAGTTTTTTCCATAGAAGCCAGTGTAATGAAAAATTGATTTTCTATATATATGTACCTAGAATAAATTTTGAATTGTAAAGCCATAACACCATTGGTACAATGGTATACAATAATTTCACCTTTCGGCTTTGCTGATGGCGTCTATGTAAGCCTCTTGTATGCTTTGTTCTAACGTTTCTGAATCAAGAAAGCCGGCAGACCAAGAACTAACTGATCTCAGAACTTGGCATTGAGTATTATGCACATCTGATAGATCAATGAACGATGCATAGCTTCTGCAATCGTTGTATGATTTGGGCAGTAGGAATGGATATGACGGATTTAATTTTGCTTTTTCCATCTACGAAGTCAGAGTACATCCATGTTATTTAATTAGAAACTTTCGGGGATCTTCAGAGAACTTCGAAGAATCTTCAAGGTCTTCAGAGACTCTTTGTGGACACGCAGGGATAGACTACTTACCTTAATCGCGTTCCAACGTTGAATGAAATGCCTAGCGACGTCTCTAGCCGATGCACCTTGCACCATCACACCAACATCATGCCATGGCATTCTGGGAGTCCTACTCCTATCTACTAAATCCCGATAGGGTTTCTCGAGATCGTTAAAATCTTTAACGATAAAATTTGTGTAATCCTTCCCGAGCCAGAGTTTAGCAGTACCTGAATACTCTGAAAATGCATCTACCTCGTCCGGTATCATTGGTTCGCCAGTTTCAATTAGAGTATGCAATGTACCACTAAATAATATGAATTTCTTAACAGTCTGCTGTTAACAATTGTTATTTAATGCATCAAATCACATCAAAGAAGATGAGGTTCACCTATCGACGACATCCTCTTCGTCACTACTTTCCTCGTTCGGGTTGTACACCATATGAATCAATTCCTGCCTTTTCAATTTGATGTTTTGTTTGACTTTGCCCATGGTGTCTTTTGCCATACCGAACAAATTCTTTCGCTCTGTATTTGGTGTATTACATTTTACAGTGTCCATATTCTCTTGTGGCATCAACAGTAAATCTTCTGGAGCCAACTGTGGTATCGCTAATGACATTACTGTTTTGGAATTGGCTGTCGACCTGGAAAAATCATTTATCATATGTGCTTTTTCTTGCTACTCTACGTTTTTTGTTAACTTGCCACTTACGCTACAGGAATTGTTTTTGTAGTGACCATTACAATTGTATTGGTGGCAATAGCTAGCGGTAAGAAAACATGTTGAGGCTTCTTGAAATTTGATATTTTCTTGCTACTAGTGTTAACGCATTTTCCTCCGGACGGAATGTAAATACTAGAATGATGACTTGAACCTATAATTAAAATAATGCCATCAATCTAGAAACAATTGAATTATATTCTTCAATTTGACTTACCCAAATCTACTAATCTATGCTGATTATTATCCCACCGACCGTAGCATAGATCGATGCCACCAAGAAATGCAATGCTCTGATCAACAACCACGATTTTTTCGTGGTGCGCCCAGAGAAATATACCTACTCTCGCGTGATCCGGATGTCGCAATACTTTTATGTTTTCCGGACATTTTTCAACGAGTCGTTGTTTGCTGTAGAAGCTGTTTATTCCTAAAGCAACTTCTACTTCTTTATAAATCATTACAAATACTTTCACTCCCTCGAGCTGAAACAAAATTCATTGTATTATGTTTGTAGCAACAAGTTACATTTGAATTGCAGTTGTGTCAATCTTACCGGAGGTCTTCGAATTTTTATAAAAGCAATACTTAATAGTACTTACAGCTTTTCTTTCCAGGATTTTGTCCAGCCTCCAGTAATCGCTATTAATCGCCGGCCTTTTCATAAATATCTCAGGTGATAACCACCAGTCTGCAATAAAAATTTCTTCTTTAGCATTCTCTAGTGCGTCTGCTATGGAAGACATGTAACTAGATCCGTCGACGAACCAGGTAGCAGGTGTAGATAGTCGGCAAGGTGCAAACGAATTGTGCGGGTTCGATTGTGTGAAATCTCGACCTGCAGAGTTGTTGTATTTAATATGTTGTACTGTAGAATTTTGCAGAAATGTTGATCAAAAACTTGCCTTCGTTGTTACTAACTTCTTGAATGAATTTCATCCATTCTCTGGCCTTCCTCCTGGTCCAGCAGTCGATCACTATATGTCTACTAAGATTTGCAATTTGCAGACCACTTCTTCCTGTTATGTATAAACCGTAACTGATCCCGAAACCATAGTCCATTAAAATTACTGACTGTATGGTGCTAGTTTTGGGCCTAATGTAGGCGACGAAAGTGTCCTTAACAACGAGATGACGAGTATGCCATTTCCCACATAGATATGTACAAAAATTGTAACATTTAATACAACACATGCCTTCCAACAGACCACAGACATTGCACCCTTTCTTTGCGCCTGATCCCGTTCGTTTTGAAATAGGTCCTTCTTTACCTTTCACCCCTAAATCTGCTATGAATGATAAATGCGAAATTTCTAAGAAGTTGATCTGAAAAAGTTTTGTGAAAATTTTACAGAGGTTGCGGATGATGTCCACTCATTATTGACCATAGTTTTGCTTACAGTTTCAGGGTGATGCTTATAAATTTTTATTTTCAATAAATTCGTCAAATACTCTTCGAGTAGCTTCTTCCTCTGATCCAACTGTTCATAAGGTACCAGAACTTCAGGTTTATTTGGAAATCTGGTAGAAGGTAAATTTTGTGTTTAGAAAAGTTATCTTTTCAGATAATTAATTGTAAGAAAGATCTGTACCTTGGCAATGCTCCTTTACGACCCTTGGCTTCCTTCAGTTGTACTAAGCTCTTCAAACTGTTCCTTCTTTCTTTGTGGGTTTTCGTTGGGAACGGTATATTCAAGCTAGCACGATATATTTTCAATTGATTATGTAAATACTGAATATCTTTGTATCTCTTTTTAATTGTCCAGGTGAAACCGCCATGCTTAAATTCTATGGTGTACAGATTTGGATTCAAAGGATGTGTTGTAACACTACGCTCATTGTCTATAATGTTCACATGCACTTCTTCACCAGGAATGAACACATTATAATTTAGACTTTTAATCTTTTTTGGAAGTTGATGAATAGCAGAAAATGGTATTACACCAAGGCGTTCTAATAATCCACACAAACACGTTATTATTAAACCATAGGCACTAAGGAAGTTAATAGGTATAACAAAACAAGAGAGGAAAATGGAGATAACAAATAAGTAAACTTACCATTATTGTCTGTATCTTCCTTAGTTTCAACATCAGCGGTCTGATTCTCATTGATAGTGGCTTCCAGAGAATCGGGTACACCCAATTCATCGTCGAATTCAGAATCATGGGAATTCATGTGTTCCAGCATGATATCTTGACCTGCTCCCTCGGTCGATATGTTCTCAGACATTGTTGCTACTGTATATTAGACACATATGGTTCACTGGAATCTTATGAAAATGTTAAGAAAATATATTTCTATTGAATTTAGATTACTCCTATTTGGCTTGCAAAGTTCACTAATGATGCCTCTTATTCTTATGATCACAATTATATTTATCAGTCAAGAGAAGCACCAATATACCATAAAAATAATTTTACAAACAAAAATGCATGCCATGAGTAAACAACTGGATAATCATTTCCATTGAACAAAGGAGGTGCTATGACAGAGTGTAATGGATTTTCTTGACTCAGAACTTAATCCGATGCACGTGGGAGGGGTTTAGTACGCAGACTGCAAATGCAATTGAGTGCAATTTACAATAACGAAGCAGGAATTAATGTTTCCAGTAATTTTACGATACAGTTTACGCGTATCTACGAAAATCGTATCTACGTAAATTAAGGCACGAAATGTATTCTCGCGACGCAGGTGGCATTTTAATTATAGAACGTTTCGAATAATTACATGTCATTGGAAAAGGATACGATTTAACGGTGTCTTAAATATGTCATGCTGCAATGTTAGGGTTACACGTAATGAGTATGTACTTTTCGATGGCAAACGATTCTAAGAAAGCGGCCTTAGTATCATAATGAGAGATTTTTGATATAAGATCGATAGATAAATCCATATTATCACGGATATAGTAGTTGTAAATAATATTTATTTGTATTACTGCATTCGATGAGCACACACACACACACACGTGTTGCCGATAATTCAAGCAAAAATGATCTAACCCGATATGCCGCGTCAGTGATCTAAAAATGTTCGCTCTGTCGGTATGGGAGATGTCTTGCATTTATAAATCTTTGTATGATCCAGGCGCGTTTATTGTTGTTTTATCGACAAAGATATGGCTCCGTTTCTCACAGAATTTTAATACAAATAAAGTTGCAGCGGTGAGTTGCGTTTACTGTGTTGTCTCATTTCAATAGTTTTCTCTCATAATTAAACAAAAATATAGACCTGCAATGTGTCTCTGAAAGATTTCGATAAACGTTTCCAAGGTCACCAAAGCCTTTCAAGACCTTCAAGATCTCCCGGTCGTCTCGATATCCTTGAGGATCCCTCAAGAATTGTTAAGATCCTTTGAAGGTTGTCCAAGATTTTTGGAGTCAAGGGTCCTCATAATCATATCACTGTCGTAATAGATCGGACAAATATCTTCGACAATATGATTTCCTAACGCGAGAATCTCTACCTCAATTATTTAATCATTTCACTTGAAATAAATGAGAAATTTCAAAAGAAGATCTGCGGGTTGCCGATATTCAGGAGTATCATTTGCTTGCAGGTATAGTCGCTAGATGGCTACGCCATGCGTTCATTATAACGGGATTCAAATATCGATCTAATTAACATTTCGTCGACGAATTCTATTTGAGATCAATCGAGGCAGATCAATTTTATTTGGTGACACTTTTACCAATTGCAACGATCATTTTCGAATTCTTAGGTAGATTGATATCGCATACTTACGATGAAGTTCTTTTCTCCCGTACGATTCGGAAGACGTTGATTTCAACATAAAAATGTTCCGGTTCGAGGAAAAGTAGAGCACCTCATTCTGTAATAGTGCTACGCACTCGTGGATTGTCGCGTTTACGACCAATCTGTGTAGTCCAACCAACCAGTCATTCAGTCGATTATTACATGGCAAACGGTTTTGCAATCTACCATTGAATTAGAGCAACATCGATTTTAGATCTGGATCAGAATGTCAGGGGAAACTTGATCCACTTATTGTTAGTCCTCGTGCTTGAAACGTAACAATAATCTGAGATGAACAAAATGACCATCGTTCCTCTTTTAGAAATCAACTTTCACAGTGTTAATTTTCGTTTCAATTAATAGCGATTTTCGCAAATAAAATATTGTACGTTCATCGACAAAATCTAAGCCAAAATATTGAAAAAATTCCTTCTACTATCCCAGATATTTTCATCAAGATATTTTCCACGAAAAACTATCAGACACATCAACTCGAAATACTCTACATTTATTACCATGTATTTGAAGAGTATACGATATTTTTCTCGAGAAATTAACAATATTTCTGAAAAATTTATTCTATATATTACAAATGTTCGTAAACAATATATTTCCATTTATACTATTATATTTCACTTTAGTAAACATTGTTACTTGTAATTATGAATTTAAATGAATATAATAGCAGAATTAAAAGGAAGTATTTGGTATAAACTAGTCCCGCTGACATCTCCAAAAAATTCAAGTGATTTAGTCTAGTGTGCAAAAAAATAGGTACCGTTTTAAAGCGTGTCCACATATATTTGTTCCGCCGCTGTACACACTTACCTAATAGACCACTGCAAAAGGAAAAGTTGGCATGATTTCTTCCTGATGTAATAGTAGTCATTAATGATTCGAACAGTAATTTATAGACTAGTTAAAGCGTTAAGGAACTTTTTTTAAAAGCTTTTTTTTACAGTGATAAATATTATCTATGAAATATTACAAATATATATATATATAGTTATTTTACAGGTTTTTCTTGTTTTATAAGTTTTATAGTACTGAATTCAGCACGTATAAAAATCAGATGAAAGTAACAAGTATTCTCTCAATGACACATGATTGAAGAAACGCATTGATTTTTCTTGCATGAAACTTTAGGTTGAATTTTTCAGCAATCAATTGATACACTCGGCGAAACTTGTAGAAACTAGATTTCGCGATACAGGACATTTTTGATGTAACACTTGGAATTTTGGACTGTTTTCTTGTGGATTGAGGACTGTCCGTCGCGCCGGACAGTGCGGCACAGGTTATACAGGCAATAAGGGATATCAACCCTTGTTTTTTTGCGAAGCTCAATTATTTTTAGCTTCAAGTTAACATATTTCAGAAACGGCACAAAATATCCAGAAGTTGAAATACTTTCTAATTTGTTGTTTGCTATATTATAGGAATCTGAAATGTTTTTGTGCTTCGGATTGCAACGAACAATTTTGTACGCTTTTTTCTGTTGCACAATGCGGTTGAATGGTGGCGTTGTCGACAAAATAAAGATAGAACATTTACTGGCAGTCTTATCTTTTGTCAAAAGAAAAAAAAATATATAACAGTATTTGTAATAACAGGGTTTCTAACGATTCAACAGTATTTCGTAAGCGATTTTCGCTTTTTATCGACAACGTTATCATTCAGTCGAGAGAATCACAAAAACTTTTCAGATTCTTATAGTATAACAAAAAGACAAATTAGAAACTATTTAAATCTCAGGATATTTTGTGCCGCTCACTTCCTATATAACATGTACGTTTCCCGAAGCATATATGATAACTTGAGAAAATCGGATATCGTTATATACGAGAATACATTTGGATTTGATATTTTTGACCCGTGCGGCCGCACTGTGCGCTGCTTCTAGAGAGCGTACACGATATCCGTGTACGTATTCTCGGATCGCAGGAAGTCACGCATATCAAAGTAGCTATCAGTCAGTAAGAGGAACGAGGCGACCTGTCGTGGGAGGGGAGGCTTTCGAGGTGTACCTGCCGAGGGTAGGGGCAAGAGCGTATACCACGCAGAAAGCAACGCCGGCGGTGGTGGCGGTGGTCGCGGTGGTGGCAGCGAGCAGCGGACTCGGGCGAAAGGGAAAATGCTCGGGCGAACACTTTTTTTTCTCCCCCATTTACACCCAGGTTTTTTGACACGGCCGTCGTCGGCTCGATCGACTTCCATTTGTCTCCGAGCATTCCGCCGACTAGGGTCCGAAACCCGCGCTCCGCACACCCGGCGACCAAATCGAGCTTGAATCGCGAAGATGCGCGTCGCCCGCGCTCATCATCTCTAATAATCCCGCGAGTTCAACGTGGAAAAAGAAAACTCTCGATAATTTCATCGCATCGCATGATAATACGCCTAGTGTGTCACACCTCCAAGAAACATTGCCGAGGCCGCTCGCAAGTTCGACTCCGAAGCGTCGTGATCATCAGTGATTTGAATCTGTGCGCGTCGCAAGCCCACCCAGAAGCGTCCAGGACGAATCCGTGCGCACCGGTGAACTGAAATGAAACATTGGATTAGGCTCGCCTAAGAAGTTGCAAGGTGAGTGTGATTCCAAGAACGGGCCGGTCGAGCACCTTTTGCCTCGCCATGGGAAACCTGTGGCTATCGCGAGTCCTATTAGCGAAGGTCGCTATTATTCTTGGACCGAGTATCTGGAACGCATCGAGATCGAGATCGAGATCGAGATCTCGCGTTCAGGTTCCTTGTTCGACCGCCTGGCGATTTGCCGATCGCGAATCTCGCGGCTGGATCACAAGGTGTCGTCCTTAAAACGCTTCTGCGACGGCCGTAGTCAGGTATAATTAAGAATCGGCGGGAATATTAGGTCATTTTCGAAGTCTTGGTGCGAATCGCTGTATCGATTGGTCGCGGTCTTACCCCTTTAAACAGCGGAACGTTGCTTATCGAGGTTTCCTATTCAGTCCCCAGCTCGTTGTTGGAATTGGTTCGAGGAGAGCAGTCGATATTCTTATTACGGTAACGTGGTTGACAGTTCGGCTATATGTATAGATTTGCGGCGACAAGCGCGTCCGTCGATCGTGCTGCATTGGATTCCGTGTTCGGATCGTTGAAACGATCGGATCGCGATAAAAGAAAATTTCCTAAAAACAATTCTTTCGCAACAGATTTTCTTGTCGAAGATCATAGACCGTGGCCTGGAATTTAGATAATCTCTGGCGAATTCTTTGCTTTCGTTTCGCAAAAGAGGATACGCTGTATTTTGCGAAAGATCGTAAGCTCGATAGGGAACTCGCCGGGTCTTGCTGCGGTTAATAATGATCGCGGGGGCAAAACGGAGCGGTTCGCAACCGATGACGTAAAGCGGTCTTTTTTCTATCGCGAAGCGCGGCCGATCGACGATCACGTAAGATTAAGTCATTTAGCAAGGCAAATACGCGTTTATGTCATACCAAATAGAAAGCTCGACATAAATCCTGATCGACCGGACTTCATTCCTCCTACGCGCGAACTTAGCCCTCCTTCTTCTCTCGAACAACCGAAACGCTTCGGATCGCGCGTTGACGTTATCGCACCCGACTTACGGCCGACAGCCGTTCAACTTTAAACTAACATCTGTTATACGTTCAACTTGCTCGCGACACCAGCGTCGCCTTAAAAACCGAAGGATTTAATTGCAGCAATTGTCTCGAGTCGCGTGCCAGTTTCGTTTCCGCTTGGAAAGAATCGCGGGGTTAACATTCGTTTAAGACGATGAACAGCAGCAACGCGTGGTAAGCCATCTAAAAGAACATTGCCAAGCCTGTTTTAGATACAGGCCGCTGGAAAGTTTATTAATAGGCTTCCGGTGGCCAAAGCGTGACGGTATTATTTTTAAAAAATGACCGAGGACGAGCGTATCGATCGGCAACTAAAACTGGATCAATCGCGTAACTTCCCAGTGAATAATCGCGGATGGAAACTCCGCGGGAAAACTTGTTCTCGCCGCGGCAAAAAGCTGGCGGCGGTCGGGCCCTCGCCACGATCTCGATCTCGAGCTCGGGCTCGATCTCGATTCCGATTCCGCGATCGACGCGGCGGCACGGGAACCGGCTGTGGAGTTGCAGAATATTAACCGAGCGGCCGCGGAATTAACTGACCGTTGCCTGTAACGCTGCTAGTCCACTTTCACGTGCGCAAACATCCAGATGTTCCCTCGGTTTTCTTACGTAAAAGTCGGCCGCCGGAGCGGACCGCGCAGAAACGATTATTTTCGGTGTGATCGGAGCCCGAGGACCGTCCGCGACACGGCTAGTCGGCGCTCGTCGCGGGGCCTTCAAATCGAACTATACAGGGTGTTCCAAAAATGTCTCGTAATCCGAAAGTGACGGGTTCCTCGGTTCATTTGAAGCAACTTCTTCCTTTACAAAAATGTTCTCCGAGGCACCGTTAACGAGTTATTAACGAAAAACAGTGACCAATAAGAATCGAGCACGGCTGACGCGAGGCGGCCAGACCAATCAGCGCACGAAGCCCAGTTCCGCTCATTGGCTCGGTCGCCTCGCGCCAGCTGAGCTGGGATTCGACCGCTCGACCGCTGGCGCCGTTGGCTCGGCCACCTCGCGGCAACTGATCTCGCCTCTCATTGGTCACTGTTTTTCGTTAATAACTCGTTAACGGTGCCTCGGAGAAAACTTTTGTAAAGGAAAAAGTTGCTTCAAATGACCCGAGAAACCCGCCACTTTCGGATTGCGAGACATTTTTGGGACACCCTGTAGAGCTGAAAATTATGCGGCGATCATCGGCACACGAGCCGACCGCTTTAGAATCTCCGTTCCCCTCATCGCGGTCACTTTGTTCGCGCTGAAATCCGCCAAAATCCGTTGAAATTCTCTGGAATCCGCTGAAATCCGCTCAGAATCGTCCGCGGATAAATCGTAACGCAGTTTCTCGGTGCCATACCTCGCCGAAACCACGGTAAAAGTACCTTGGAAATTGAAAGCGTGCGCTATCGACGATCAATTTGTCGCTACGCCGCGCCGCGCCGCGCCGGCCATTTATGTAAACTCTCTGCGATTCGCAAGTTGCGTTCGACGAATGGAATATCCGTGCCGTTCGTTCCCTCGATATCGAGAGTTTTAGTACACCGTGAACGGCGAACGCTCTCGGCGAGAGTTTCCTTTGTCTCGCTCCGTATGGAATATGGAATCGCGGGACATTTCGGAAGCGCACGCCGAGCAGCTCCGCTTTAATTGAAATCGAGACGTTGCGCTGTTTATTTCTCGCGAGGCTTTCCGATAAAGCAGCCGGCGCGAATCAATAGATTGCCGCCGGGGAGTTTTCAAACTCGCGGATCTCGAGCGGACCGCACATTTATGCGGCGAGTAGTCGCCGCTCCTTTTCATCTTCGCTCACATTAAGAAAAAAAGAAAGTTGTCCCTCTCAAGTTTTTTCATATTTGAGTCTGTTCGTTCTCCCGACTTTCTTTTAGTTTTAAGTTCTCCTTCCGCTTTTTTTGTATTTCGCCCGTCCTTGCGCGACTCCTACCATATTATTACTCTCTTTCTCTCACTGTATTAAAGGGCTCATTCCATTGACAAATAAAGTTACTGTTATTATTATTATTATTATTTTATTATTATTACTATTATTATTTTATTACTATTATTATTATTATTATTATTATTATTATTATTATTATTATTATTACTACTACTACTACTATTATTATTACTGTTGTTGTTGTTAATACTATCATTATTGTCATTATTATTATTGTTGTTCTTCTTCTTATTATTATTACTATTATTATTCCTTAACGTAATCCTTTGAAAATTTGCCTGAATTAGTCCGCGATTACCTCCAAATTCTATATCAATTAGGAATTATGGGAACAACTGCTCGAACGAATAATGTTCACCGATAGTTCGCAGTACGTGGCTGAATGGTCGGATTACCAGCTCGGTACGGAATATGCTTCACAATCGCGAGCATAACCCGATAGGTGCAACCGCGGTGTACACCTTCGCGGAGAATTTACTTTCGATTCGTGCGCACCAGCGCAGCGGTCGTGGAAAGGAATCGGTGCGGCGCGGAACGAAACGGAACGGAGCGGAGCGGCTCGCTGAAACCGTTGCTCCGGCAAACGTTTTTAGTTGACCGTCGATCGTAATACGTTGTTAACCAATTTAATAGGTCTCCTACCTGTAACGCCACGTTTAATCGTGGATAAATGCTATCGACTGGAACCTCCTCCCCGCGTGATCGTCGATGAAATTTCTGCGCTACCGCGTATCGCCTCCGTTCGAGAACACCGCATCGTTCGTTTAACGTCCTTTATTTCATTTCTTGGCCGACGGACCAATTCCACGATTGACAATGATCATCGCTAGACTGCGGATTGTATGAGTTTACAGCGAAAATGGATGAACGGTACACAGAGCAGTCGAGACACAAGAAGAATTGAAAAATACTTTTGCATTCATCTCACTCTATTTACATCGTTAAAAGAAGATACACTTTCTTTTTATCGAACTTCTATCCCATGTAATGTGCGAGCAAAAGTTTTATTTCGCACGAAGATCTGCAGTCTAATTATCACCATTCTCAGCGGTATTCGTCAATCTCTCAAAGCTTGTTCTTATTACTATTATTATTATTATTATTTATTTATTTAATTCTTGCCTACTAGGCTTAGGACGACTTCCAGTTTACATCTTCACCTTCGCACTGTTCGGTGTGAACTGCAATTACACATACTTTCCAACCCCATTCTATTATTTACGGTAACAACTAATAATCTAACAATCGTATTTAATCCACTCCCACGATCGAATAATCCAGCAAAAAATCAAAACGCAAACGAAATGAAAGCTTTACACTATCTATTATCGAAAGCGTGTCTTTTAAGATACTCGTTGCCGGTCTATATTCGGTCTTCCCGTCGTTTCCAGCGCGACGACGGCACATCGGATTCGATTTGGCCAAAATTAAGTAATTACGTAACTAGGCGATCATTTAAATACACCGGTTGAAAATGACCTGGTAACCGCAGCCCGGGAGTCAATAGAAAGTCCGCGTCTACTTTTACTCCGCGTCCCTGTAATGTCCGAGCCAATTGTACAACGAAGTATCTGGCGTGAAAGATTGCTTTCGGGATTCGAGCTGTTTGGTAATGTAAGCCAATTGGCAGCGGAAATAACGGTGGAAGCGCGGACGCGTTCGCAGGGAACGAAGGAGAAGCTGAATGGGCGATGATAATCGATCGCGATGCAACGCGATCGAGTCTAACGGTGTTTCGTGTACGGTCGTCGAGCCGCGGCTGATCTTGATCTTCCTCCACTACTCGGCGTCTCGGCGATCTTTGTGATCGAGGAGGAAAGAGGATCGAGAGAGCTCCGACGATCCACGCTGGTCGCGTCGTGTCGCGTCACGGTCACGACACGACTCGCCGTGTGCATTTACTCGACGATCCCGCTGGATCGCTATTCGTCAACCTTGCGGATCGGATTCTGTTGCCACTTCGTGTCACTTACCCCGATCTATTGGCGATATAACGGCGATACACATTTGATTATCGCGCTAATCGAGCGTAGACCAGGAAGTGAGATCTACGAAAGTCAACGAGACCGAAACTGAAAGTACTATCGATTCGCGCACAGAAACACCTACACTGCGGATCTTTATAGAAAATAATACTGTTGCACGTCCGTTATACATACAGTTCGGACATTTATTTCTTTCTCTTGATAACTTTAACACCGTGCCGTCCGCAGATCTTAGATACGATTCCTTTGTTTGACGCCGGCATAATAGCTTGGAAATTTTAGATTTAAAAAAAGAATTTCGAAGATGGCGGTAATATAAATTCCTAAAATTAAGGTATGTCATCCAAGAGTTTTCGTACTTAATTCTTAGTTAAATAAGCAAAATGCTATAGTTAGTTTGCTGCCTTTTAACGCCCAAGAAATATAGTTTAAATGTTATTTCAGTCTTTTAAAATGGCACCAAAGTGGTACCATCGGCATTCAACAGATAGTTCTTGCATGACACCAGCGTGGTGCCACCGGACGGCATAATGTTAAGAAGTTGCAAATAATGGGACTGAATCCCTCAAATCTTCCGATACTTTCGCTGTTTTCTGTTTCCCGTACTCATTTTTGTCGTAAGTGCATGATCATCTCGCTGGTTCTGTGTATGCGTATTTGTATTAGTTTTTGTTCTTTATTGTAAAAATGGGGTTTAACCCGTATACAATAAAATAAATAAATAAATAAATACATAAATAAAGGTCTTCGGTCTAGGAGTAACAGCAATATTCTATTCTTGGGCAAATCGAGTCTAAACAGCCTATCCGTGAAAATGAATGAAACTGCAAAATTAATTTGCGGTCGAACGTCGCTGTACAAGTGACATCGCATTTCTATTCACTAGTCACTGGAAAGGTGGCAAAAAAAAGGGAAAAAATAATTTCGTTATCTACGCCAGCGCTCGGAATGCATCGGAACGTCATATTGGGCTCCGTGTTGGGCTCCCCGCGTTGCTTCCATCGATTGTGAGCATTCCGAGCATTGATCTACACCGTAAAAAAGGAAAAATAATTTCGTTACCTACACCGCAGAAAAAATCAATATTCAACTCGGCAAGAAGTTCACTTGAAAAAGTCCTCGACCGCAAAAGGTTAAGTATCGCACGGTCGCCAGATCTCCCGTCGTTCGCGTTACATACACAATTTGTTCAAATACAGCAATTTCTCCCGGAAATGCGAAATTTCGGGTTGCTGTGAATTTTCCTGTGCTACGCCTATGTAATTTATTGCTACGTCGATGCTAAGGGTCGACGAAGTCGGTCGAGCGTGTGATGAGGCACGCGCCGCGAATTCCATGGAAGACAACACGAAATGGTCTGTTTGGGTGTGTGTGTCAGGTAAGAAAAGCCGCGGTGCTACAAGGTACGTGACCAATCTCCGTGGAATCGTGGCATGTGCCCTCCGAATTGTCTTCGAGTCGTGTCGTATGGCCTTCGAATTGTCATCGAATCGTAGCAAAAAATTAGAAATAAAAAAGTTCGGTCATTCCTTTTATTCTAGCATTACTGTGTATTCATATTAATGTATACCAGCATGCTGTTCGCTGCCTTTTTTGCCGACTTACTACAAAAACGAGCCGCGAGGCTCGAAGAGTCGCGACTTAACCTTTTAGGTACGGCTGAATTCTGCGCGAGGCTATTTCTCTGGACGACAGAGTCTGATGTGTACTGTACAGAGTCTGTGTACTGTATATTGTGTCTGTATATACAGGGTGTTCCAGAAATGTCTCGCAATCCGAAAATGACGGGTTCCTCAGGTTATTTGAAGCAGCTTTTTCCTTTACAAAAATTTTCTCCGAGGCACCGTTAACGAGTTATTAACGAAAAGCAGTGACCAATGAGAGGCGAGATCAGTTGCCGCGAGGTGGCCGAGCCAACGGCGCCAGCGGTCGAGCGGTCGAATCCCAGCTCAGCTGGCGCGAGTCGGCCGAGCCAACGGCGCCAGCGGTCGGGCGGTCGAATCCCAGCTCAGCTGGCGCGAGGCGGCCGAGCCAATGAGCGGAACTGGGCTTCGTGCGCTGGTTGGCTGGGCCGCCTCGCGTCAGCCGTACTCGATTCTTATTGGTCACTGTTTTTCGTTAATAACTCGTTAACGGTGCCTCGGAGAAAATTTTTGTAAAGGAAGAAATTGCTTCAAATGATCCGAGGAACCCGCCATTTCCGGATTGCGAGACATTTTTGGGGCACCCTGTAGACTGTTGTAAATCGATGTGAAGACAAAAGAAGTGTGAAACAGTGCATATGAAGACGATTATTTGGTTCAAACGATGAGCGAGTGAGCTACTAGAGCAAGCCACTATAGTGGCGTGTCGTTCTGAAAGATGACATCCGCGGAAGCCACTATAGTGACGCGTCGTGCCTAAAAGGTTAATATTCTCAGATCTGCCGGTATCAATTCCGAACTCCGAACATTCCTGGGAGAAATTGCTGTATTCCGTTCCCTTGAGGATCAGGTTCTCGCATACATAGTCCGCGCATGGCTTTCCCCGAAAACCTTTCGCTTGAACCTCGCGTGTCCTGCGGGGCCATCTTTGAGGGAGTCGGTACACATTTCGCGAAACCGGCTTCGGATTGCGCTCGGCGAAATGGCACGGCAGGTTCGGGTCGGTATCAAAGTATGCATTCAGCAGGGCGGGGACGGGCCGCAGCGCAGCAGGCGTCTTTTTCTTTTTTATTTTTACGTGTTTTCACCTGGCAGGATCCTTGGCCTCTTTTCGAGATGCTGTCCTTTGGTACGGTGGCGTCGACGACGATGCGATGTTGCGAGTCATCGAAATTAGCGTGGTCGAATGATAATAAAATGACACGCGACGAATCGGGGACGTTTGTCGCGCGATTAAAACAACGCGACGAGAAGATGACGAACGCTAGGAGCTGCTGTTATTATTAAACGACAGTAGTAGGCCTTTGTTATTTTTACTCGTTACGAGAGAGGGACGAACGCGTCCTGCCACAACATAGTAAGATAAAAATAGGGTTCGATCGATCGTTTCGATATGGCGGCAAAGAGGATAATCTCGTATTCATCCTTGGCGACGCGAAAATAGCCGTGGTTCGGATGAGACAACGCCTCGCGCCGGATAATTAAATATCAAGGGACCATTTCGAAGAGGATTTTCTGTTATCCAGCGCAGAAATTACGAGACTTTTAATTACATTGTCGAGCACCTCGCTGCGCCGCGCCGCGCCGGCGAAAGTATGATCTCATAAACGTTCTCCGTATTGTATGCATATAGACGTGCTCTCGTCCAAGGAATCGTCCCGGCACTATTAACGGGCCAAGAATTACACGAGTAATTCGGTAATTTAAATCTTCGAGGTGACATACGACTTCCCCACGCGCGTACATTACGTTTTGTTTCCGTATACCGCGTCGCCGGAACTAATTAACGCGGACTGCTAAAACACAATCGAAAGCCCTGCGAACGAAGTCGATCGACATTCAGCCGGTCTGGCTTCGAAATGTGGTGACAAAATTTCATCTCAAATTTCATTTCAAATTACATCTCAGATTTCATCTCAAATTTCGTTTCTTCGGTGGATCGACTTGCAGCTGCATCGTCGAAACGATTCACAGTGATTTGGCGAAGCAGCGATCCGTGGTCAAAAAATTATTCCAGCGTTGTTTCAAAGTTTAAGGTTCTCGGCATCAGCTAGATTATTATCGAGTCGAAAATGTCTGTTAGCATTTAAAAATATCGAGGCGAAAATTTTATGGGAAAAGTTTTTTATATTCTAAAAGGTTTTTATATTCTAATTTGTGGAAAAGTAAATACCGATCAATTTTTGTTCGAAATAGTTTTTTTGCTAGATTATCGCAAATGTTCCATTGAAATTTAGAAGTTCTTAACACCTCGCCGTACCATTTTTTTTAAAATTACGATTACGATGATGATAAGGAAAAGAAACTTTATTGTTTTATAATATTGACAAGATAGGATTTATTTAGACTTCATAATATTACTTGATTAAAGACGTTTGCCTAAAAATTTCTCACAGAAACATTTTTATAATGTTTAGAACTGTAAAAGAAAAATTTAAAAATCGGTCATTTCGACTGGCACGGCAGTTCTGGTGTTAACACAAAAAATTAGTCCCTTTAAATTATCATTGTTCGGTCTTCACGAGCTCTGCATTACGAGATATAGCAATTCTTTGAGTTACAACAGATATCAATATCGCGGGACTCGTCCGATTGTTTCGCGAAACCCTGAAAAATTGGTCGGCAACAGTGCGACGATCAAATTGCAAACTGCAACGATCAAATTGCAAACTGCAACGATCAAATTGCAAACTGCGACGTACCGCTGAAATGTAAATGTGCGTTGCTTTCTGTGCAGAATGCCGCGGAGATTTTCGTGGTGCACGGTGGTGGCATTGGTGGTGCTGCTCTTCGTCGCGACCGAAGGTCTTCGAGAGCGTAGTACTCAGGTAAGTGGCAATTCTCGTCGAAAATTGAATCGAGTCTGCTTCGAAAGTCCGTGTCGAAACAAAATAATCGCTTACGGCTTAATCGACTAAGGATGTCCTCGCGTATTCGGCGAGATTGCAAGTTAACATTAATTATTCATTCGCTTTCGAGCAAGCTCCGGAGAGTTTCTACGATTCCAGTGGCCGATCGTATCACGGTTCCTTACGACAGGAATGCCAGCGACGAAATCTCGACGATTTTTTATCCTTCGCGAAACGGCATTCGCGAGTGCAACAATTACGTGCCACGGCCACCTCGTCGCGTTTCACATAGTGGCGGCGCAAATGCTTCTTTCTTTCCTCTTCGCGAAGGCTGCCGAGCTACTGGAACGGATTAATCCGTATAATTTGGATTGTTTCTGTAATCGGGGAACCACACGCTTAATTAACGATCGAGGAAGGTTGTTGCTGTTGTCGTTGCCACAGGTGGCCCACGCTGTCTGCGGAGTTCGCGAAGAACCGCCGCGTAAACTTGGAACTTAGAAGCAACGTCGACTGTTCATACTTAAAGATTCATTTCGATGTGGAGTCGTAAGTTTTGTAAGTCGAACACAGGTTGAGAACCATCGAGTACAGATGTCCTTATTGGATTCTATCTAGTCTAGCAAGATCCTTTTTCTCTTTTTTTATTTTTTGATACGTCGCAAAGAATCGTCAATTATAATTATACACACCGGTCGATGAGCGACAAGCGAAACAAGCGATAAAAACGACAAAACGACGGGAAAAAAGGAGGAACAGCTACGCTAGAGATATGTAGGAACGCGATGTTCATCGTACATTTCTACGTAGAAAGTGTCCCGATCGGAACAACTTTCCATAAAATCAGTGTTAACGATGCCGCGATTTTTTGCCCATCTTCGGGATGCGATGTCTTCGCTGTTGATTATTCGACGGCAACTTTATGGTTATTTATGGTTGGGGAACAGCGACAGCTTTTCTCCCCTGATTAGAAGCAGATCTCGATCCCTCCGGACAATTTAGGCAGGCCTCTCTGATAATTATTATACTTTCCACCGGCTTCCGAACAATTACGTTATTGTAGCTTTCGTCGGGGCGTTCGTGCGATTACTAGATAGAGAACGTAGAAAGTAGCGCTATTCCAGCTGGCACAGCAACAATCATATTTGTACCTACATAATTCGCCGGTAAATGGAGCCTATCGTGATTTTATTCCACAGGTAGAACACCACGTCGGCGGGCTATTGCAATGGGTATTGATCTCGATCCCTGTTCTGCTGAAATTCTTCTTTGCCATTGAATTCCTGTTTTCTCACGTTGACGATAACAATTAATAATTTATTTATTCATATGTAGAAAGAAACCCCTCTGTTACGGAAGTAATAAAAAGAGAGAGATTTTTTATACCGTAATCGCAAGCAAAGAAAAAGAAGCAAACAAAATTGATATAATATATATATATACATTTCAAGTCAAAAATACAAAATAAATCGTATCGAACGACAAATTTTTTGAAATTTTTATTATTGCTCTTTGATCTCATCGAAGTACTTGTTAACTTTTAACCGAAACATTTTTTTCTCTCTCTCTCTCTCTCTCTCTCAGACTAGTGTAAATGCCTGAAAATTAGGATGAACACCCTAATACACACCGATCGCATCGATTTTCGTGGCATTTACACTAATCTGACAAAAAAAAATATGTCATATACTATACAATGAGACAAATTATATGGGTGTGTTCATTAATTAATTCGTAGTTCGGAACAACAGATTTCAATGTATCGTTCGGTTAACGACCGGTCCGAGGAGAAACTGCCGACGGCCACTGTCCGGCGAGCAAATCGATTTCTCGATCGCGTCGGCTATGACTATGCAACCGGGATGAGGATCTCGTGCGCAGAGCCGCAAAGGTTACCGAAACGTGTTCGTTTCGATAAAAATCACCGCGGATCCTTTCATATTCAGCTAGTCGTAAACGTAGGATCAAGACACGTGTCGGCGACTGCGATTCGAAAGTTTTGATCGTAAATAGAAGTAACAGGAATCGAATGTTACGCCAGTTGCATTTCTGTCGCGTGTTGCCCGTTGCTCAGGTGTTTCTCGCCCAAAGGGCATCCCACCGTCGTTGCAGGACCATTTCGAGGCGAACATAAGCGTATCGGTCATCGCTTAACTCATGTTCAAAATTCGAATATCTCGTCCTCCATTTCGTGTCTTTGAAAATTTTCATATTATTATTATTATTATTATTATTATTATTATTATTAATATTATTACTCTTTATTGGCGAGCTTTCTAAGCCCTTTAATAATACAGTTTAACAAACATTGATCGCTGTAAAATTTGAGACATATTTGTTTATTTGTTTATTTATTTATTAAATATCTACGGGGAGTTACCCATTTGTTATAAGATTACGAAAAAGGAGAAGTTACAGAGGTTCAGAATGACTTCATACAGAGTAAGAATACAAAAAAAGAGAAATAAGAATGAAAATAGAAATATTGTACGTAATGGATATAAAAGAATGAATGATCAGCACATAGAGTGCAGAAATACATAAAGTTCTAAGAGACGGCGGAGAAATATTTAAGAGATTTAGATATGGTTGCTTAGTTCGTTCGCGGTTGAAACGTTTGAATATTGGCGAACAATCAATTAGCGCCGTTTATTCGTGCTTTTAATTTGCCATATTTCTACCTCCGTCTTTGATGGCCGAACATATATCTCGAAGAGACAAATGTCTTCGCGTAGTTTACATTAATCGCATCCTTTCAACGATGGTGTCTTTCGCAAGATCCGCAGACATCCGTATCAATTCTCCCGCCGTTCTATTAAAATCCAATCATCGATCGGAATTGCCTCGAAAATGCCCACAGAAATAAAACCGTTGCTTTATTTTACGATCCGATCTACCGCATACACCGCTACGCTCCATATCGTTATTCCGTGGCATAATAATCGCAAACGCGGCTTTACCTGCGATCCTGTCCGCAAGTGTATCGTATTTTCAAGTGTCTCGATAGTAGATAGCAAAAAGAGTAGTAGTAGAGAGACGCGGAGAGAAACGAAAGAAAGGAAGAAGGAAAGAGACTGCAAGAGTGTACGCGTGGACCACGCCTAGTCGTGCGCCGTCGCGTCGCGCCGCGCCGCTCCGGTCTCTTGTCTATCGTAACAAACGTTGTAACGGGTGGCCGTAAATTTCATGCTTTCCCAGCTGCTACAGATATTTACCGGTGATCGACGACAGGCAGCTCGCGGTGGAATCCTAGTCGAGTGCGGGACAACGCTCGGCTGGAGTCTGGGGTTCAACCGGACACGATTATGCGGTTTCCTCGATCACCTCTATAAAAACGCAATGGAACGTCGGGAAACTTCGGATCGTGATTTCCCGATAGACTCGGAAAACTGCGCGGCATCGTTTACAGTTTTCTGGATACTGTCAAAATGACCGGTTTCGGATTGTTCGGTAGTGTTTATAATTTCTTTATTTTAAGCACACGTTAATCGAACGAACGGCGAACGGTCTAAATCAGAGGTGTCAAACTCAAAAGCTAACTTGAGCCAAATAAACAATGCTCAACTTTAGGTGGGCCGCAAAAAAAATCAATGTTCATAAAAACAAATATTTTTATTTTGACTAGTACATTGTAATAAACATATATAAAGTTAAATTATTGTTTACGTCCTGATACTTGACATCAAGAATGTTCATCTCGGGTCGCGAGTTTGACACCCCTGGTCTAAATATTAGGTTAGCCAATAAATCGTTGCGTTTTTCTGTATTGCCATCTATGGGGAAAAACAGGCAATGAGATTTATCGGCTAACCAAATAAATTCAGTCTCGTCATTCTTGTAAACGCGCGTCGTACCTGGTGCTTGCTCATTTAGATCTTCCGAGTTCTTGCAAGCCACGGCGAATTTTATAATTCCTTTCGCTCTACGGTAATCTCATTCCATGGGAACCAGAAATTACGTCCAGTTGCAAATAAGATAAGCCATTAGTCTGCAGTCTAAGTGACGCAACGGCTCGTCAAAAGCGTGTCGCAATCCTGCGCCGTCGCATCTTGAAATTAAGTGCTCGATCGTTCGAAAACCGATCGGAGGATCAAAGGTAGAGAGCGGACTGTAGACAGGCTTCAAGAAACGTCTGGGGCAAGTATTGGACTTTGGATTGCTCGTTGCCCGGTTCGAGAAGCAGAGTTACTCGGGAGCGTCGCGCGTCAAGTGGCTCTTCAGCGAACATCGAAACGAGTCGCGAAATATTAATGGTTCTTATGGTACACGGCGCTGCTGTGCCAGCCGCGACTGGTCAGTGCTCGAGCAGCGATGGAAAAGGTCGGCCGATCTCGTCGAAAGTTAATGCACATCATCCGTGATCCTCGATCTAAATTACACATCTATTACAGGCGTTGCTTCCCGTGTTACGGCATCTCGTATTCCTTGCTCAGCTTTTGCGTAAGCCGTAAGCCGTAAGCCGATCGCAACGCGAGAAGCAGAAGCGGCTGGATGGGGTCAGCGGTTTTCGTTTCGTCAACGACGATGCTGCTTCAATACCGTCGAACATCCGTTATCGTCGGCTCTCGATTGCTTGCGACACGCGCCCGAGTCTCTTATTCTACTTCTTCTTCTTCTTCTTCTCGATCTCCGGCCAGCAGACTGGATTTTGCAAAACCGAAAACAGTCCACGCTTCGCTTTCGTTTCCTACGTGTAGGAGAAAGGAATGGCTAATTTAACCTACCATTTAATTCTCGCAATTCGGAGCGGAAAAGTTGCATCTCGTAGACGTCTCCAGCAAAAACGGTAAATTCACATTAGCGTAGAGCAGCCTATTACTGCGCCCAGTTAGCAGCCCTCGGGAGTTTTCGCAACTAAATACAACTTACACATTTATGATGCACAAATGGATAGCTGAAATTTACAACGAAAATATTCAAACAATTTAAAGGCATGTATCTATTATAAAATATCGAATGAAAATGAGTAGAAAACAGTGAAAAATAGTGAAATATACAAAATAGTGAAAACGTTAAAAGAATTTAGATATATCGTTGCATTATTTTCAGCTTATTAAAGTGATTAAAGAACGAAATAAATGTCCAGATAGCTTCTATATCTTGTAATTAGTGCAGACAATTCTTATTTTGCATAAAAAACCCGCTATCTAATAATTACTGTTTTGTATTTCCATAGTCTTAATTCGTTTTACCAATACACAATTCACATTGATCTTCATTTGTTCAGTACTTTCGTAAGCTTTTTCATAAGTTTCACTGAATTCGCGAATTCAGTGTAAAAAAATTGAAGTAATTTCTCTGGTATTTTATGAACTTCCGCTTTTTATACATTTAACCTTTAGCGGTCGGAGCCATTTCAACTCGAAATTCGAAATACTTTTTCTAACCTGTAGCATTTCCATTTTATAGAACCCAGTGCATCTTATACGTATGAAATCGAATTTTTTGACGCATGCAACAACTACACATTTTACAGTTTTGCTAATACAAACAAATTTGATGATGTTAAAATTACTTCGAACATGATAATAACAATTTTCAATGGCGCCTTACAGTCGCCACTCGAGTTCAAAGGGTTAATTTTAACAAATAAATAATTTATTGAATTTATCTGAAAAGATGTTATACGTCTTATACGATAACTATAAAGTGAATTATGCTTGAAAATGAACAAAAAGCACAGTAATTGGCTACCCCCACAATAACTGGCTCCACTACTCTACTCGTGATATTTAATACAGTAAATTCTCCCTAATTGACCCTCAGCTTCGAAACAAAAATTTGGGTAGAGGAGGTACGATTATTCGAGCCTTGCGGCTCCTTTTATAGATTATCGAAAATCGGTAACTATAAAAACGAGCCGCCAACGCTTGAATAATCGTATCATCTCTGTAAAATTAGGGAGAATTTACTGCACTACTTAATACTATAATACCTAATAATGTGAAAGAAGATTGTTTTCCTGGGATCCCCGAACGAGCCGAATACATACACGGAAAACGCTTTGTTAGCAGCTGTCGGGAGTAATCGCGAGTCCTTGAATAATGAAAGTTAAACAATTAGGGGCACGCGCTTCGTAACGATGACTCGCGGCAAGCTAAATTACCGTTGCGTGCAAAATGTGCGAACTTTTGGTATCTTATGTCGTTGCGCAATTTCTCGATGTAAAGAATGTTGTTCTCTCGTGGATTTTAAAGGGACGTGTTCGCGTCTATGTTATTGTCGAGCGACCGCGTTGTATTCTCCGAACCTCCTCAAGGTTATCCCTCGGATAAACACGACGCAGCGCCTACAACCGGTCGACGGGCGACGCTTGACGGGCGACGATTGCGCAACAGAGAATCTCGGTTATTAATCTGGAACGGTTTTTGCGAGGCTAACGAAGCTTCGCAACATCCCGTTATTAGGCGTCTCGGCTAGATGCATATAATTAAGGTGGATATTACCAGCGCGCGTCTCGAGCAGCGATCCGTGGACGTCTGTGGATCGTCTTGCGGAATAAGGTGCACGGTGCAAGGTCGTCTACTCTTACCACCGGTACGCTGTCCTTATCGGTCTCATCAGGATACTCGTATCCGTGATCAATTACGCACGTTTCCCGGCGCGGAGAACGAAAATCTCGAGCACGTTAGGAATTTAGAATAAATGCTTATACGTATATAATTATATTATATATATATATTTATTATTATTATTATTTATATATATTATTTATTATTATTATTATATAATTATATACGTATAAGCATTTATTCTAAAAAATTATTCTAAATATAATATATAATAATATAATTTATAATATTATATATATTATATAATATATTATATATTATATTATTATATTATTTTATTTATAATATTATATATATATATATATATATATATATATATAATATTATAAATGCTTATACGTACAATACGTGCATTAGAATTTTCGAAGGCAAGGCAATTCCTAATTCTATTTGGAAATGAATCTCCGAAAGCTGAGCACCGGGAATACGCAAAGTGTGTCGGCGTCCAACGGATTTCGGTCTGCTCGGATCATTTATCTGACTAATTACCCGTCAACGAATTTTCTCTCTTATATAATCTGGTTCGTTGCGCAGTTGAAAAGGATTTGTTAATCCTCTGAAGTAAACGTAGTTTAGCTATCCGTGTTTTTTTTTGCGAGAGATGCGTTCTCCGACGGACCTGTTCGGTATGTGGAAAACTGGCTAAAGAAAGGTAATGATCGCCGCGTGAATTCCTCTTAGGTATAATATATTCGAGCGTGACAACGAGATATGTATCGGGTTTATCCATATAAAACTACATTAAACGAATGAGGCTGGTCGAACAATGTTGCCACGCAACGAGCTTATAATCTACCGTCACAATGCAAGTAAAACGCGATGCGTTTCTTGGCGGTTTATGTTGTATAATCTAAATAACCTAAATAACCTTGGCGTTGTTATCGCGCGCATACCGGTTGCATAAGATAATCGCAGTACGCATTCTTTTTTTATTCTGCTGCTGCTTTTGTACATTCTTGATAGAACGGATGAAGTAGGTTAGTGGGTGAGACACTTCGTTCGGGTGATTTTGCTTTATGAAAGATGTTTTGCAATCTTCATGCAATCGGGGAGGAATTATTATCAATTTTTCATTATTATTGTCATCACTGTTTCTATCCCCTTCCCGACTTTGCCACAATTGCAGGTGACAGTTGCAAAAGTACCTCGTATCTTCTACAAACGTACAACCTTCAGCGACCTCGATAGATTCGCCGTCTTTTACGTTTTTCATCCTTTTCATGAATTGAATATATTTTACGTTTTACTACGAACAATTTCAGTTCTTTTTCAGTTCTTCGAAATCGGAAGAAGAAAACGGTCGCGTGGAAGTTGCACAACTTTCGAACTACAATGTCTTTGGATATGCTAAAAGACCAAATATGGAAAGCGAGAGTGGACATTCTCTTTTGCGAAGTTGCTATTTCCGTACAGGTTGAACCGAATGTGTTCCGTTGCATTGACCCGGCGCGGCGCGGCGCGTTGCGTTACGTGCATTCCGCTTCATCGCTGTCGTTCAAGTGACTGCCATTAACGCGTCGAAGCGAGATATCCTGTGGTTAGATTTGCCGGTACGGTCACGCTTCCGATTGTCACCGGTCATTGTAAACAATTGCAAACAATCAGTCTTCCAACCGGACTTTCGCGCAATCTTCTATCTACAAATTGTGCATTTTCGAACAGAAAAAAGTGCAACGTCGATTTCCATTTGAACCAACTAGGGTAGCGGAGTCAGTTACTGTGTGCTAGCCAATTACCGTGCCTTTTGTTCATTTTCAAGCATAATTGACTTTATATTTATCGTATAACAAGTGTCAAAATGTTTTATTTACATTCAATTAATTAGTTGTTCGTTGAAATTAAGCAAATCAAAGACGGAAGTTCTTGAAATACCACAAGAATTATTTCAATTTATCGACGCCTTGTTTCAGACGTTAAAACGACATCTGGTTCGGGACGTCTTTAAGACTTAAAATGGACGTCCTCTGCTATCTGAGAAGCTTGTAAAGAAGCTTACGAAAATACTGAACGAATGAATATATCAGTACCTTGTAAAAAGAATCGCTCTAAATCGTCCTAACGATTCGATGCAACAACTTCCATTTCGCGGTAAAATTTGAAATATATCGAACAGGGTTTTCTGTTTAGTGTAGTCCACTGAAAATATGTATGTTCGAAAGATGAACATTATCTCCCGGAGTCGGGCATTTTCTCATGAAATCGGCTGGCCTGCATCGGTTGCACGGCGCTCGTTTGGCGGCTATCAACCATCAACGCGGTCGATCGTAAATCATAAGACGATTTGTCTGACGTGATGCGCGATGCGTTCGCCGGTCCTCCTTAGCCCGTGGAAGCGCATTTATATGCACCGGCGCGGGCACGGTTATTGGCCATACGGCCGTAACGGCGTGGCGAGTGTGTGCACTGTGCACTGCCGACCACGGTAGATATTTAAATAACATTTTATTTTTAATAAATAAATAACTACTGATTTAAATAAAAAATTATTCTAGCATTTTTATTTTCGTAATATATATTTACTAAATAATAAAAATTTTATCCTAAACTGAAACTTTTTTTTTAAATCTTAAATATGATTATTTTTATTTAAAATATTATTTTAATAATTTTTGGCCCTATTAGAAAATTATTTAAATAACATTTTATTCTTAATAATTAAATACTGATTTAAATAAAAAATTATTCGAGCATTTTTATTTTCATAATATATTTACTAAATAATAATAATTTTACTCTAAACTTTTTTTAAGAATCGCCGATGGACGCGCGGGCACCTTGCACAAGCCCGCGCATAAACGTAATCTAAATCAGGTTTTCCATCGGAGAAAGCGCCTCTTCTGCATCGTTTACTTCAACGGACTTCCTGAAATTCGCGTTGCCTAGGGTTTCTTTTTCTTTATTAACTTCGATCTCCGCTCTACCGTTACCGCCTCTATCGTCGTTGACAGCCGCCAATTTCGTTGCTAGATGTACAATTAGTTCCATACATCCTCCGCGTCGCATCGCGTCACGTCGCGTCACGTCGGTGTGCACTTATCGTTCTTCCACGCTTCGTTACATTCGATTTCTGTAACGAGAATAATTATTCGAATTATCCTCCGAACCTTTACCGCGAGCGAGTCACAAATCCGCGAAAGCATCTCGTCTAAGTATTGTTCAGAATGATTCATTCGTGAGTCGAATTTTGTGTCGTGCTCTCAAGAATATTAACATACTTTCCCGTGCTCCACACGGACGTCGAGGAAAGTGCACGAAGCACCATTATACAGATCATTTTGTAAATACATCCTTTTTCATGGTTATTTTCATATTACGCGTGTCCAACGAGGAAAGCCGCGTAATCATTATCTCGACCATCTCCTGTTTTATTAATCCGGGGTGCGTCGTAACTGGGAAAAGTATTTTCATTGTAAAAAAGATAATCGTTCTTCCGCGTTCCTGCGTAACCTCGCAAGGATCACGCAACAAAGCTTAGACAAAACGTATGTAAAAGCTTCGGACAACCATCGCCGTTACGTCGAATTTCACGCAGACAGTTGTATCCTATTTCAATGTGTGCAGGCTTGAATCTCATCGATCGTTTGCACTGATTTAAGCCGACTATATTGCGTGTAATTTCTTTTTCCACCGCATTCCACGTTATTCCGATTGTATTTCGACGCCCGTGCCAATCCGATTCGAGGGAAATCGTTACAATCCGCGGTTATGCCATCCTCCGATTTCCGGAGAATTTCTTTGTTTCGAATTTTCACTCGCGTCCTGCCGGATTTCTCCTACTTATCGAGAAGAGTTATTCGTGTGAACAAAGATCCGCGGAGAGAGTGTCTGCAAAATTATCGAAATTCTTCTCTCGGCCGATGCATAACCAAAATTTCGAGAGAAAGTCGGAATTTCTAGAAAGTCTCTTAAATAAAATCAGTCGAATAAATTTCTCGACGTTGTAATATATAATAATTAGGCAGCTGATTTTATGGATTTGTCGTAAAAAAATGACTGTGTGCGTTGCAAAGCTGCGTGGAGAGATTGAAAGAGGAAAAACATTTGCATCTACCTTACGTTTCTTGCAATTAATTTGGATAATTTTTATTTTGCACGAAGATCCACGGTCTGATAATAATTGATTTTCTGTTCACGGAAGGGTCCGAGCGATCATGCTCGCGCGATTCGCGTAGCATACGCGCCGATAGAGGACGCGCGACGAAGGGTTCCTTTCTTGCCCGAGGCGGCGTAGAAAGTTGACGCGCTCGGTTTTGCGGTTCGAAATTGTCTTAAAGGTCGCCGCCATCTCGATCGCAGGCGATTAAATGTGCGCGCGAGACACAGTCGCATACACTGTGGAGCACAAATGTAGAGCTATTCAAAGTTTCCAGATTGTAGGACTTTCGAAAAATAATTCTGAGTTGCCTTTTTACCGTCCACATATGCGCATACAGGGTGTCCCAAAAATGTCTCGCAATCCGAGAATGGGAGGTTCCTGAGGTAATTTGAAGTAAGTTTGTCCTTGACGAAAATGCAATCCACGGCTTTGTTTACGAGTTATTAACGAAAAAGAGTGACCAATGAGAGTTGAGATATGCTAGCGCGAGGCGGCCGAGCCAATGAGCGGAACTGGGCTTGGTGCGCTCATTGGCTCGGACGCCAAGCGCTGGGCGAGCTCGCCTCTCATTGGTCAGTGTTTTTCGTTAATAATTCGTAAACGAAGCCACGGGTTGCATTTTCGCTAAGGAAAAACTTACTTCAAATGATCCCAGGAACTTTTCATTTCCGGTTTGCGAGACATTTTTGGGACACCCTGTATATCGAAATGAAAGCGAGAAACGTGCCGGTATCGGCACCTTAGATTTCTTTCGCAACTACGTTGATTGACACTTCCTCTTTCTTTATCGTTTTCCTAGTAGAACGAGATCATTTTTGTTTCTCGTATCTTCGTTTACTTTCGTTCCTAAATTGTCGCGTCGGAAGAATCAATTTTTGAATGAATTGACGCAAATGCAAAACATGCAAATCTTGTTTCGATTTCGAAGAAATATGCATATTTAATGGATTATAATATAAAATCTTCATCGCGAGTATGACTCGTTGTTGTAGCGCAAAATGGTCACACACTTTGGAGTTTCTGCTGTCGTATTTTTGCTGAAAAAGATTTCCCTTGGTTTATGCAACGCCACGTGGCGGCGGCTACGTTCGTGAAAAAGATTAAGCATGTGAATTAAATCAACTAAATCATTGTATACATTATATGTATTCTGTTTTTAAGGGGTATTCACACATTCAATTTTGTTATATATTTGAATGAAAACGTTACGTAGTTGTTATCAAGATCTTATTGTTAGCATTGAAAATATTGAATACCTTCTAAAAAGTGAACTTTTTCAAACTCCACTGGTTTTCTCCAGCATAAATAATAATTAATGTTACCGAAGCATCGATTATCGCGTACAGCGAGTCTGCCCCTAATCGCAATCGTTCGTCGGAAAAACGATCTACATTCCTTGATCCGGGGCCAATCAGAGCCATCGTAGTCGAAGATGAAGCTTTAACGACTTTCACATGAAAGGACAACACGGCCCGTGCACCAAGAGAAACTATTTAGTTTAGAAACTTAGGCGGAGAGTGCAGGAAAGTAGAACAAGCGTAACATAAGTACCGGAGGGCTTCGACTCTTGATCTACATTTATTATGCGTGTCATTGTGACCGTCAATTGCACATTGCGTGCGCCGCGTTGTTAGCCGGATGACTGTCCGGAACATGTTTAGCGATCCTGCAGGTTGTTTGCGATTCCTGCGGCCGGAATCGGCGTTGCATAAATGTCGACGCAGCCCCAAGTTCGAAGACCTCGATAGCTCGATAGCGCCGGTATCTTCGGCTCGCTTAATTCCCAACGGTTTCTCTTCCATCCTTGCGTAAGGTTTTAATTCACTCTTGCCTAGGAGAAATTGGCCCTCTCGAATTTCTCGGTGTCGCCGCTTCCGTTTCGAAGCGGAGCCTCTTACGGAAGAAAGTTCTCGTGCAAACATTACATTGTGCTTCGAACTACGCGAAAAGATGTTAACTTCTCGAGAGCATCTATTTCATTATGTACGCATAAAACGGTTCAACGCGTTCGCTATGATTATAGGATAGAGGAGCCAATTACTGTGCCCTGCTAGCAGTCTGCAGGAGTTTCCAAACGCAACTTTAGCAATTTAAATGGCATTTCTTAGGGACTTAACCCCGCGCCGTACCATCTTCATCGCAGATACGATGATATTACGACTTCTTCGATTCTAATTATTTCTCGGAAGAAAAAGAAGATTTACATATACTGTGTGCCTACTCTTACTCGAACGCTTAAATATTGATGATAAAAGAACAGAATTGTTTTCCGAATTCAATGAACGGTAAGCATTCATACTCGGCAGGTTATATTACTGGAAATCCCCATGTCGATAGAAATTCTCCCGTGATACAAGTATCAAATCTCCTTTGAATATTAGGAGAAAGGAAAAGAGAGAAAGTTCTGGAGCCAGTTACTGTGTGTTACTGTGATTTGCAAAAATCAGTTATTGTGTTCCCTCCCTGAATAATCGTGCCTCAATAATCGTGCACAATAAAATTTTAATACCTAATATACTTTCACCAATTTTATACTGTACAAAAAAATGTAATGTAATATTAAGTCATTTAAAAGACACACATTAGAGACGCCTGCTTTAACAAAATGTTATATTTACATTTCTTCCCTTTAAAAATCTGCCAGAGATGATTTGAGATTTGAGATTGTGCGTACAACAAATAAACTACTGAAATTGAAACTAAAAAACAAAAATTCAAATAATCAGTCACTGTCCTGTTTTTCCATAATCTTAACACGTTTTACCAATACAATTAACATCGTGACATCTTACCTAAAACGATTTATTTATTTGTATATCTTCGATCGTTCAGTATTTTCTTAAGCTCTTTCAAAAGTTTCACAGAAAATTTCGCGAATTCGGTATCAAAGAGATTGAAATAATTCTTGTGATATTTTAAGAACCTCCGTCTTTGACATGTCTTTGAAGATAAACAAAGGGCACAGCAATCAGCTACCTCAAAATTTTGTGGAAGAAAAATTGTAATTGCACCGTTTGCTCCGTTTAAAATTGTAATTGCACAGATATTACGGGAATGCGATGCTTTCCTTCGATGTTAATTTCATCGCGTTTCAGAAGAGTTGCGGCATAATGGACAAAATATAATTGACATCGATCTTTTTAATCGAAAGATGCCAGTGTAAAATTGATTCGGGGCTGATAAAATGCCCGAAATATACTTTATGTGGCACACCCAAAGCCAGTTTTCGCGTGACCGCGAAACGGCTAACAACAGCCGCCGAAAATATTTCGTTGCGAAACACAGATTGCAAGGGAACCGGTGTGAAAGGATCTTGTAGATCGTCTTGCCGGGCCAACGAGGACCACACCTCGAGTATCTTGAACCTGTTTTTTTTTCCTTGTCGCTCGTGGCCTATGAAACGTCGTCGGTCACGCAATGCATGTCGATAAGAAACTGAAATTTTGGCGAACGACTTTGCATAATCCGACCATAGTTTATATCGGAGAGTTTACGACATCCAGTCCGTTCTCGATTTGTATGTATCTTCTGGCTGTCGCGACACGTTGCCCAAGTTGTTGCGACTCGATTTTGGAAGGCCTCTGGTGATCGGAAACGAGTTCTCTCTTAATTGAGGGCGCGGGTCTTCGATCGATGTTACATCACGTTACTTGTCGACCGAAAACGATTTCGCTAACCAAAGGAAATTGGGCCGGACAGAAACGATTCGACGATAGATCATAATTATTCGACGATACTTAATCTCTTGGGCGCATCCAGCATACGCGAGCTAGCAACAGCAACGATTGCATATCAATCGAAACGTTCCGAACGTTTCTTTCGTAGAATCGGGAATTGCATCCCGCGGAGCGATGGAACTGGGTCACCGGGGTCCCTAGAATTCACCCGACGATCCGCTCGATCGTTACGATCGAGGATCCGTAATTCCCCACGCCGTTGTCGGTACCCTGGTTAAGCGAAACCGCGATGCCACGGATCACGGAGTCAAACGACACGGAAAATTGTTAATAATCCGATGAATTATTCAGGGTGTTCGATCGGTGCTTGCGGCGGAAATCGGGATCGCGATCGGGATCAGCGATGATCGGTCATCCAGCGAGCTGTTTCGCAGTCGCGGTCGGAGGATAATCGGCCGCGGATTCAGCGATGTCGGAAGTCGTGGTAAAGGTACTTACGTCGCGAATTCAGAAGTAGGAACCCTGTCGAAATCCAAGGACGGTACGGCGTGGCTGCGCGTCGAGTGCCGACGAGGTAGCGAAGCTGTCCACCTTCGAAAACAACCTCTCACCGTTGTCAGCGTCGAAACACGCTTCTTCGATAATTCGCGGACTACATTTGGTAATCGCATCTCCTGCGGTACGAGTGCATACGCATGGTCGGTTCGGTAATCTCCGCTGCCTATGCAATTCGGTTTGGTAACCGCGAATAGACGTGTGGTCGTAAATTTTCGATGTAAACAGAACCAATTTGTCTCTACTGCCAACTATTCGTTTATACGAGTATAATCGGTACGCGAGTATTATACTATTTTACTATATCAGTAATTACTATACTATATACGAGTAAATATACGTGGTACGACTAACTTGCTTCTACATTTTTTGATCTAACGCTTTTCGATTTCTTAAAAAGTGTACATTTCGTTCCTTTCGTATATCGGCGGTGTTGAAAGGTTATTTAATAAACCTTGATATTTATGAACGAGGCATTCTAATAAAGTAGACTAATATTAGCGTAATTGCATTATTAAATTATTAAATGTCTTCGGTTGTAATTCAATATTAAAGGTACATACATTAAAAGATTCTTTTTTCTCTATTATTTAGTTTAGCGTAGCTTGCATGTTATTTGGATTAACACGATCTTCTTTTTAGGTGACATATTCGAACTGAACAAAATCAAGAAATATATTCGAAATAAGAATTTAGGATATAAAATAAGTATGTAATTAGTTGTGTATTTATTTATTCAATATACACGGGTGGTTATAGTTATAAAATTATTAGTTATATTAGTTATAAAATTATAACCATTAATCATAACCCATTAGTTATAAAATTACAAAAAGAGTGGACGGTTATGAAAAGGATGTTCCATTCGTAACGATTAGTTGCGTCACTTCCATTTTAACAAGTAAATTGAAAATCTAACCAATAATTGGATTAATATTATTAGGGAAAAGCAGTGCATTTTATTGTTTCTCCGGATGAAATGAAATAGAAATTAATTACTGTCGTAGTGACGGTAATTCGGTCTAATATGATAGCGAGGTGAAGCTTAAGGGGTTGGAGAAGATACACTTTAAGCTATTTTTTTTACAACGAAGTCACTAAATTGTAGAATTTTTCACAGTATTTTGGACGATTCCACGAAGAATCTACGTAAAACTGTTCAGCATGAAAAGTCGATCCTGTAAGAAGCTACGACGCTTTCTCGATAAACGAAGTTGGCTCCGTGTAGAGATCGCGTCTAAAATAAAAAGACTGTAAGAATGGAAAGTCTTGCATTATAGACGGAACTAGCAATTCCGTGTAGTGCAATTTTATCTGGCACGTTCAAATCAAGATCCATCTCCCCCTGGTTATCGTAGTGTGTCGAAACATCGTGTCGGGTCAATTACAGTTGCCATTTCGTGTTGAGGAATTGTTACACATTGTGTTGCATGCTCGTAATCACAGGAGATGCGCCCGAAATTAGCGCCGGCGATGGTCCGTTCGAGGATTCCCTCGGCTGGCAACGATTCCAGCCCGCGTCTTCCAATTACGCGGATAAACAGCCGATTTGTAATTACACGGGAAAGACAGGAGTGTGCCGCAACGATCTTTATTCTTGCGTGTTTCCATTCGGATCCGTGGAAACCCATTCGTTACCCCATCGAACTTTCCAACCCTGTATGAAACGCGTAGCGAGGCTAATTTATACAACATTCGCGAAATTGTTTGTCGTTCGACAACTTTTCTCGGGTCTAATGACAAGAGAGAAGCCAGCCACGAATAATGACGGAATATTATCCAATTTTCTGATAGGTTCGTTCGGTAATGATGGCTCGAGTGGCTCGAGTGTCTATAATTCCGTTTAACCAGCGTTCACCGTTCGTTGGTACATCCTCGCTATTTTACGATGATAATTACGTCAACTCTAATATTTACTTCGAAAAATATCACACTTCGATTTCCCGCTATTATGACGTGAATTCTATAGGTTACAGAAATGATTATCCCTCGGCACATCTCGGTTCATCTCGCGTGCGAGTCGTCACCAACGTAATGTGTGTCGTAGTAGATAGGATACAGGGTAGTGGTGCCAGTTACTGTGGGGTAACCAACTACTGTGACTTTTATTTATTTTCAAGCATGATTAACTTTACGTTTATCGTACAGGACGTATCTAATTCCTTTATATAAGTTCAATTTGTTAAAATTAGACATGTCAAAGACGGAGGTTCTTAAAATATCGCGAAAATTGTTGAAAAATTTCTTCAGAAATGTCTACAGAATCCGATCCTGGGTAGAGTTTTCGTGCCGAACAAAAAACTTTTCGTAAAAATACAAAAATATTGCGCAGAAACTGTTCACGTCGACACTTTTTTCAACTTTGACATCAATTCATTGCTATTTAGGACCAAAAACAATTAATAAATTGCATGCCATTATATTCGGGAAACTCTCCTCTATCTTTTAACACCAATTAGAACTTTCTAACGTTTTTGTACTTTCCATGCAATACCTCATTTTTGTCGAAAATTTTGGATTTTTACAAAAGTTCGTTTATTTAAAAAACTGAGGGTGATGGAGCCATTCGGTTTTCGGATTCTTGTTCAGGGAGTGAAGCTCTACAAGAATTTCATAGTGGCTATAGCAACCCAAAAATCGTGTCGGACAGTGTAATCGAAGGAGCGCTGTTGCGCTCTTCGGCGCTTTTCGATCCTGTTTTTCTTCAGAACCATCTGGTACGCAAACGGTTAACGACCAGAGAACGGAATTTTACTTCGACCTAAAAAAAGAAACGGAATAACATTCATAGTTAACAGGTTATTATTAGGAATCACTAGTCGCGAGTCAGACTCGTCAAAGCACGTTGAACTAAAGTTGTGTTTAGCAGCGAAAACTCCTGAAGGCTGCCAACAGAGAGCCCACGGTGATTGGCTCCTCTACCCTAGTCCTTCGAACAATTTCCCGAGAAGGTCGGCGCGGTGTCTTTCACTTGTCTCGCCGCAAGGGTAGAGTCGCAGAAGCGTGCAGAATTTTCGTATCCCGACCTTGGGCGTCGAATAAACGCTTCTGTGTTTCGGGATCGGGATCGGTATCGAGGTGAATGCAACGCGAACGAACACGCTCTGCAGCATGGCCACGCGATAAGTTCTCGGCGAAACCGATGGTTCCGATAACAATCAAGGTATTGGGTTAACCTTTCACTGTTGCCAGCCAGATGCATGCAGCGCGCAGATCCGAACCGAACAAACGCTGCCAAATACAGAAAACCGTGTATCGCAGTGCGCGCACGTTTCAAAACGCGATTGCTGCGTGGATGGACCGATCATCGTTTCCCGACATTATTCATTGGTCGCTTCCTTTATTTTTCGACTGACCGCACCGCGCGCAGTTGCAACGCGCAACATTCCTTTTGTCGTATCGTACAGAATCTTTCAATTCTCCGTGTCGCTTCTCAGTATTTTTTCCAATTGGTTTTTTCTCCCTCGTTCGTTTAATCCTGGCGGCACCAGTGCTTCTAACGGCTACAAGGATTAGTATTTTCTCTCGACCGTAATAATTTAAACAAATTTCTAACTAGGTTTTGAAATTCATTTTTGTTGCGATATATTTGAACAAACTGAACGTAATCAGGTTTTTTAAAGCGTAAATAAGACTTCGTTATTGCGGGAACTTTTCGGTTTGATACTCGGCACTTAACGCGTCAAATATTGATCAGAACAGAACAGAATTTGAGGTCATTGATATTAATCTCCGTCACTGGTCGGACTATAACAAAGCTATGTTTTATTTAAAATATTGCAAAATTTTAACATTTTAAAATATTTAAAAATATTACAAAGACTACTGAGAACATTTTTAAGTAATCAAAACAATTTCAAACAATATTTAAACATTTTAATATATTTAAAAATATTACAAGGACTACTAAGAAAATTTGTAAGTAATCGAAACAATTTCAAACAATATTTAAACATTTTTAAATATATAAAAATATTACAAGGACTGCTAAGAAAATTTTTAAGTAATCAAAACAATTTCAAACAATATTTAAACATTTTTAAATATATAAAAATATTTCAAGGACTGCTAAGAAAATTTTTAAGTAATCAAAACAATTTCAAACAATATTTAAACATTTTTAAATATATAAAAATATTACAAGGACTGCTAAGAAAATTTTTAAGTAATCGAAACAATCTCAAACAGTATTTAAACATTTTTAAATATTTAAAAATATTACAAGGACTGCTAAGAAAATTTGTAAGTAATCAAAACGATTTCTAACGACAGTATTTTAAGAAGACCTTCTAAGGATAATATTGAGTAAACAGAGTCTCATAGAATACATAATTATCCGATATAATAAAATAAATAATTATCCGAAGTATAATATAAGTATAAATAATTGTACGAAGTAGTAATGCTAACGAAGGGAGAAAAGTGCAACGAGCAGTGAAGCGACTCGTGTTCGAAGATGGACGTTTCCTATGGATTCGTCGCATACGGGGAAATTCATAGCAACAGTTTCGAAGAGAACGTGTCTCTCGTGGCGCGGCCACTCGTCCGCCGTTCGCGGAAAGAAAATCATTCTCCACGGTCGATCGTGGTAATCGATGGTTCTATCGCAGCTTCCCACGATGCCGTCTCGTTACCGGTCCCTGGCAACGAAAAATCTCTCGGCTCGATGCAGTGCTTTCGAGCCGTTCCGCTCGATGTCGAGCGAACCGGACAAAACTCTCGCAAAAAATCAGAGTTGGCCGCTCTTGGGAAACCATGGTCGCCGGGCAGCGCCGAGCCGAGCCGCGGAGACGACAACTTATTTTCCAGCGGTATTCGTTCGGTAGTTAGCTTGGCCAAGCTCCAGTGTGCTTATGGCCGCGCGTTCGACTTCGGCTGCATGGTTGACTAGGTAACGTGACGTGAAACACCGACTTTTACTTTCAGCGTCGATTCTACGTGTGTCTTTAAGGCAGATAAGGATAAAGGAGAACTGGAACGGCGGACCGTGCCGAGGAAATCGAGCCTTTCGGCTAATTTGTACAATTCCCCCGATGAATACGTTCCTTCTGATCCACTCTTCGCCTAACAATTTCGCCTACCAGCGAAACTTCTCTTATTCGTTGGCTGCGATCGAGCCCAGAGATTCGACCATCGATCATCGACGGGTTATATTTGTTGGTGTACAGTGACGACCATATACTTGGGTACACTTAAAAGGAAAATGGAATTACTGTTTTAAACCTGGACTATAAATGACTTGAATTTCTTTTTATAGTAGGTGGTAGATGGACCAGTTTATTAGGCAATGGCTACTTTTTTGAATTTTGATAGTAGTTGGAGTGACAAAAAAAAGGATAAAAAAACTTATGCTTTTTAATTTTTTTATCTGAAGCTGTAATGACAGTTTTTTGTTTCCACATCGGATATTTTATTTTACACTGAATTACATTGTAATTCAATTAAAAGTAATTCAATTACACTGTAATTCAATTAAAAGTAATTCAATCATGCTGTAATTCAATTAAAAGTAATTCAATCACACTGTAATTCAATTAAAAGTAATTCAATCACACTGTAATTCAATTAAAAGTAATTCAATCACACTGTAATTCAATTAAAAGTAATTCAATCACACTGTAATTCAATTAAAAGTAATTCAATCACACTGTAATTCAATTGAAAGTAATTCAATCAGATTGTAATTCAATAAGCACAACTCTGTTGTATAGTAATTTTTCCGGACGAACAACATCGTTACTTTCATATTCATTTCGCTTGTCGAACGTAAATCCGCACGGCGCAATTTCCACTAAAATCTAACGAACATAAATAAATTGAGAATGATTTGATTAGAATTAACAGGTTACGTTCTATCCTCGCGTAATCGAGCCGACGACGCGTCGCCCGCCGCCGTTCACGCAACTGTCCTCGAAGCCGCATCGTTCGTCTTGAAAATTTCCATCGGATGAATCTCGTTGATAACGTTGAATGTTCATTTGCAATTGAGACGCGCGCGCGCGCGCGCGTTCACCCGAACGATTCGCGTTCAAACGAAAATGAAACCAGCACGAATTTCGGACGTTGCTCCGATGGAATCGTGAGAAAGTAGCGTTGATGTTGTTTTGCGAGTGCACAAGGATATCAATTTGCAGTGCTTTGTTTTATACGGCCGATTATACAGTGTGTCGCTGGTTTAGTTTGCTCGACTCCGTCAAAGTTCGTTCGTGCTCGATGGCGGCGCAGGCTCGATCGAAGGATCTCCTCTAGCGGCAAAGTTAATTGCTTTCAGCGTCGTCGGTAAATGAAGTTCTGGACGTGCGAGTGGTTACCTGACGCTTATCTCCGGATACGTTGCTAATCTCTGTTTCCGTTGGTGTTGGTGGTATTAGTTTGTTATACAACCGTTCTTTAATAACGGCACCGTGGTTTCTCTTTCCGCTATAGCGCGAGTCGCACGATATATTCGGCTCGATTCGTAAACAGCTGAATTCGCGCGTAGCTCTAATTTTCTTCGGATTAAGGACAAAGCGAAAACAATGAAAAGTTACCACGGCGTACGAACGTATTGTTAACCACTTCCAAGCATTCGTTACCGTTTGTTTAAGCTATTGAAAGTGCAATAAGTGACAAAAGTCCCGGGCACACCGACGATTCGGTCGAAGTTCTCGGTAGCGTTGGCAAACGTGCTGGAAAATTATAGTGACCGTCAGCATCTGGAAAATTATGCTCAACTACTCGGAACTGCGCTACGCGAGTTCTTGCCCCGTGAAAGTTTCGCTTTTTTCAGAAGCAACTGTATTTTCGGCATGCCGGAGTGTTGCAATCTTCGCGATCGGTTGCCCTTCTTGCCACAATTCATAACCGCATACGATTCCAACGAGAATTAGCATCGTTATGCTTCTGGGGATCGCTGAATTCAAATCTGTGGTCATAATTTCAAAATTGTTAAAGCATTTTTTTTTTAAGTTAATTGCTCTAACGAGTAATATTTTTCTGATCTTCGTTACGAATGATGTTCGAACGTAACATTCGAAAATTGATACGCTCGATTTCATTAAATTTCTTCGAAACTTATAGACGTCGACTTCGTGCAATAACACATTTTCTAATTTTTTAAATAATATGTTTATTATTCATTAAAATAAAGTGTTTCATTTTATATCTCAAGTTTTTGATCGCAACGAAAAAGGGAAAAGTAATTCGACATTGTGGATTGACACCGACGACTTAATATTTGAATACTTTCTTCAAATTTCTGCAAACTTGTCTCGCTGTGAAGCCGCGTGAAAAAAACAACTACATATTTCTCTAAGTTTTCTTCGAAACACGAATAAAATTTTGTTTCGTCAAAGCGCAGAGTTTACAATTGTAACATGCGTTTAAAGCAAAAACTGTTTTAAAATTAAATTTTTTAGATCTAGAATTTTTAGATTTAGAATTTTCTAAATCTTCGTATTTTTAGTTTTTATTTTTGTAATTTTATAAGTAATGGGTAACTTCCAGTATTATATTCGGTAAATAAATAAATACGTTTTGGCCAGCTCGTCGGCGAGAACGACATTTGTGCATCGCGTCGGACGTTGTCCTGAACTACATTTCATTATTTCTACGGTAAAAATATCCTCGGGAGGCAATCATCGATTAAAGAGTAATTAAACTTTCATGAAATCGAACGGCGAGGGCGAAAGCAAGGTAAACGCTTTCCAGGGCACCGCACCGACCGGGAGAAATTTCGCCTCGGGTTTGTAAATGATGCAAGTTTCCGTAACAACTGCGATCAGGACGAATCTATAAATTAATTTGGCCGGCCTTTCGACAGGATCATTGACTACCGATTAGCTAAATCGCGAAGCCATTTGAATACTCTTTATCGCCGCCGGACACGGAAAGAAAATGATTTCGGATGACTATGAACCGGCTATCCTCGTCTATTCGTAGAATATTTTGATTCCATGCTAATAACAAGCTTCGCCAACAATAATCGACCAGCGTCTACCTCTAATTTCGATCGATCGATGGCATCCTCGGACGATACGTAACTGCCACGGAAATTAATTCCTCCAATTTCTTTCTCATTTGATAATCGCTTCCAGACAGTTCGACGCTTCGTTCCTACGATCAAGATCGAGGGAAAGTCGAACACGTCTTTTTGCGGCGCACGCGATCTATGCTTCCTGCGATACGAAATCCACGAGACGCGATCGTTTTCTCGTTCTCTTTGATCGACGCGAGGCGCAACGCCCGACCGTGTAATCATCTGCTAGCTCGTTCGAAACCCTTCATCCACCGATGTCGAAGATGCCCGAATATAATCCGTGCGACGAGTATGGTTGCGCTGTTCCTCTCTGGCAGAGATCATCCGTACGTTTTCTGTAGACGCCAGACGCTCGGGAGTTGTTACGCGACGCAACTTTCTTCGCGGAGAACCCTTCGTTCTTGCTCCAATTACATTCGATTAACGGCTGATTGGGGTTCGACGCTAATGTCGCAGGTGTTTTTCAAACGATGGTGTCTCGGATGTCTCCGTAACGAGCCGCTTGCGAGAGGAATATCGATTGCTCTCGCGCAACAGAGATCCCTTTACCCGAGTAATCGTCGCGTTACCGTCGCATTATGGAAGTAGGTAACGAGAATTGTTGCGTTCGGATGCATCTTAAGTTGTGCCCCTTGCATTAATTAACCTGTGGACGGGCTGCCGTGCCGCAGCCGCCGCACAGTGGGACAAATGGGCAATCTAGGTGGCAAAAAGTCACGTCAGGAAATAAATATGTCTTCTATTTATTCTTGTTCCAGAATGTTTACCGAAGCTAATAATACCCGTGATAATATATTTGGTAACCATACAAGCATAGAAATCGATGTACAAAAACTTGGAATCGTAACATCACGAAGTGATACATTCGTTTGTGTTAGGAAGAACGTTATATGAGAACAACTAGTAATTGTTTTTCAACCTGTTATCGATTATGAAGTATATTGTGCGGGAGCAGACGTTTCGAAATCAGTATAAAAATTTGTTTATCGATGCGTTTTACAAGAAGTTCTAGAGGCTTGTATAAATTGAATTTATTGTGCCGTGTTTAGTTCACTTTAGAAGCGAAGAACTAAATAATACCAGGAGATACCGCCTTCAAATGTATACGACGTGAAGTTTAAACTATGTAGAACAGATTTTTCGAAAATTTCACTGCTAACATCTGCTAATCTGCTTGTCGCATCATTTTTAAGTTCTTCCGAGACCTTCGAGCCGTGCCGCCTCAATGCAAGGAACGATCGTTCGAGACGGGTCATACTTGTACATCAATATATTTGTCGCTAGTTGATCTGCCATCTTTTGTTTACTGCAGTTTTCGAATACAGAAGTAATTGGATTAGTCGGTCTTCGGACACTGAAATCACTGTGTCACCAATTTGCTCTTCATCAATAAGGATGTTGTCAGAATATGCTAAAGAGACCTTCAATAAAGAGGCGATGCGTGGATTGCAAACACTACAAAATATTCTCGTAATGTCATAAACGTCGATTTATTGTCAATGCTTCTAATAGCATCGGACCCTGTTACAAACGGTCGTAGAAGCATTCCAAAAAGAAGATAAAAAATAATTACCTTTAGGGAATCTTAAAAATAACACGAGAACCATAGCTTCCGTCCAACCCCATAAGCACCGAATATGCTTCAGAATTTTGCTGATGTCGAAGAATCCGACCTAAACTTTGATTTTTGATTTCGTATCGATAAATTGTTATATCTAGATCTTTCATTGTGTTACATTATACTTTATTACGAATCCGATTTACATTACGTTCGCAATTATATATTAATTTGATCTATGTTTTATTATATTTTGTAAATGTTATGCATAAACAGCATACATATATACGTACAAGTTAAAAATTTTTCTTTTAATTTTCACAATTCAAAAACTTTGCATGCGATTGAGATCAACAGGAAATGAAAGTTTGAAGTCTCCCGTTTATATCGATCACCTACATGTTCTTATAAGTCGCATAAACACAAGGTCTGTTTCATTGAGAACTTATCATTACGTGTCCGAGAAATTGCTGTCGATTTCAGTGCGAGCTTTCACAAAAATCTGCGAAATTATTGACCGATTGGGAAACAATGAATCCACTATTCGATCGGTCTTCAATGCTCGTCGAGCGAATTTTAACGACGGACGAGCGGATTGTGCATACATTTGAATAAATCTGAATGCGTGAACCGTGGTCGACAGGATGTAGAACCTTTTAAATATAGTTCTAATCGCTTGGCGTCTAGATTGCCTTGACCACAACTCGAAATTAATTGGATCAACCGATCGAGCCTTAGAAACGTTCCAGCTGTGCCCGAGGAAAGCTCCGATCGATGAAAGGAGGCAATTTTTTGTAGCTCGATGGAGAACAGTCGCGAAAAAACAGCGCAGATCCGCAACCTTCGAAAGTTGTATTGTTTGTATTAGCTTTCAAGGAACTACGGAGAGTGTAAACCGAACGACGTACAGTGGTGCTATTGTATACCGAACGCGGTAAAAAGCCATTTGAATAAAATATCTCCACAATGAAAAGTTAATTCGCGTATAGTGTGTTCGGAGTGTAGACTATTGATTTGGCATGATTTTTTAATTACTTGTTAATTTTGGCGACGAATAGAAGATTCTGAAGTGACCCATCTCGAAATCGTTCCCAAATAAAATCGTCGTTTATAATTCTGTTATCTTTTTAAATTACATAATGAGTGACAGAAGTGCCTAGTATGTACCTAAATTACATCAAATTTCGTTTTTATGTCTCTGCTACTTTTACAGTTATACGTAACCGAATACGTTTATATTACATTTTATTTTTTAATTACGAATGCAGTGGGACGTTCGTTTTAGCCGCATTCTATAGAATCTTTACCTAAAAGGAAGGAACATTGCCAAGAGCTGTCAATGTGAAAGTTACAGAAACAATCGCGTATAGAAATACGCTCGCAGCTCGAAACTCCAAGCATTGTCGACTGTTGAACATGCACAACAATTTCTTTTGTGTTTCACAATTTTTGTCTCGAGTATTATAGAAGTATGGAAAAAAACACGCAATTCGAGCATTTGTCTCGTGGTTTTCGCGAGTGTCGTGTGTGTCGATGCGTTTAGTTCGAAGTGTTGGTTACTCAAATACATATTTACATTGTATCAGATAAGATATAAAGAGATATATGTGTATACAGGGTGTTTCATAATTATGCTACCTCGTAAAGAAAGCCGCGGATTGCATTTTCGCTAAGGAAAAAGTTACTTCAAACAACCTCGGGAATCACCCCTTTCCAAGTGTTAACATAATTATGGAACACCCTGCATACTCCTCGCGCGAGGAGAAGGCACCTTCGTATTTACATTCCCCCTCTTACTAGCTGCCCCACTGCCGCAGCTAGTAAGAGGGGGAACATAAACGCGAAGGTGCTTTCTTGTCGCGTGAGGACTGTACACGATTTAAGATATAAAATGTTTTCTACCGCGTTTGGCACACAATGGGCCTCACAGTGCGACGTAGCGACTAAAACGAAACCTGACAACGATTCCTGCAAAATTCTAGGTCGACGATCAAAAAACGCTTACCAGTAGGGATCGTGGGGCTCTGAGGTTCAACACCAAGTCTCCGGAGGAGGCGACGACCAGCCTGCCGTTCGCGAGATCGAAATCGCCACGGGACAGGACACCGCAGCTGAAGAAACCTCCTAGCAACGACAGACGCGACGATGGAACGACCAGCAACACCGAGGCGAAGTTCGAGTCCAGCAAACGCTCGAACTTCCGAACCACGAAAACGACCGAGAAGAACGTCACCAACGACGCGACGAACAGCTCGAGAAGGACTTTCGGCAAGAACATCGACGAGATCAAGAAGGGAGAGCCGACGATCAACAGGAGGAACGGGAAGCGATACTCGACCGAGAGCAACGAAGGGGGCAGAGCGAAGGACGAGCAGGGCGTCACGACGGACATCCCGAGGGAGATATCTAGGAGACCGTCTTCGAGACCGGCAGCTCGCTACGAGGTCACGGAGAGGCTGATAGACACCAGTGGTCCGTCGGTTTTCACGGCCACCACGGACTCGTCGAGGTCCAGGACGGGCAGGAAGATCCAGACGACGTTCGGGTCGAGAGACTCGAAGACGCAGATACCGGCGTCCAGGAGGTTCACGAATCGGAACGCGCAGAGCTTCGAGACCAGCACGGTCTCGTTGCGAAGATCGACGACCGAGAGGATCGAGAGAGGCACCAGGTCTGGTAGATCGAAGTCCGGCAACAAGGAGAGCCTCGCGACCGCTCGCAAGAGCCAAGATGCTGTCCTCTCCGAGTCCGAAAGCGTCAGAGTCGACGTTCCTCTGGCGCTGGAGGCGACCGAGCCTACGACATCTTCTTCGGCGGCCTTTTCCCAGCAAACGACGTCATACGTGGAAGCTGGAAAGCGATCGGACACCAGAAGAGGACCGGAGAGGTCCAAGGGTCGCGGGAGGTCCTCCGGTCCCGGCAATCCAGACTCCGTTTCCCCAACTCCGAGGAGCGGCAGAAGGGGATCCTCCAAGTTCAACGATCTCGGTACCACGGAGGCTGCCGAGCAGAACATTTCCTGGAAGAAGAACGCGATCTCCAGGGATCGGTCCAGAGGAGCTGACGGTCGAAAGGGCTCGGAGAGGGCTAGAGCGAGGAGCAGAAGTTTCGAGAATGCGGTGACGCCGGTCGCTTCGGAGAGAGACGCCAAGCGAAAGGCGCACGGAGAAAGAAACTTTGCAGAGAGGAGGAACAGAATTTCCGAGACGACGACCAGGTCCGCGGATCATCGCGGGCAGGATCAAGATGGCCGCAGAGGGAGGAACAGGTCCAGGGTGAACGCTACCACGCCGATTCCTTCAAGTAAGTAGTTGATGAGTAGATTGCGAATCTTTATGTGTTTATAGCATATTCGGATTTCTGAAGTGCGAGAGGATGTTTAATATCGCAAGAACTAGTAACATTTTTATTTTCTTGTTGCGATGCGTAATTTTTTATTCAACAGAAGGAATTTGTCTATAATTCGGATTTCTGCAAAATAACATGTGAAAGTGAAACCCGCGAAACGACGAAAAGTTAGCTAATCTTGCTTTTATGCATTGCAATTATTAATTCAACGGGAATTCAACGTTGAATTATTATTCAACGGGAGCAAGTCCCTTACAATAGTATGTCATAATATAAAATAGTATAAATATAGTAATATATAATAAATGTAATAATAATAAATATAATAATAATAAATAATATATAATAAAATAGTATAAATAGTATAATATATTAATAGTATAGTTACAATAGTATGACAATATGTCGCACAATAGCATACAGGTAACAAAGTATTTTCACCGGTTCCCTACAAAACATCTAAACGTCAATTGCATAATTTCATCATCACTGCAAGCACATAAAGCGTATAATGTCCTGCTTCTGTTTATAAATTATTATGTATCTAGCCTGTTTATAAATTAATAATGATAATAATATATATATATCAAAAACAAGTAAAGAAAAAATAGAACAGATGATACACAATAAAAAAGAAGAAGATACAATAGTAGATAGAAAATATTAGGTCGAGTCATAGACGACACCGTTTTTCTTTATCAGACATTCATTTGTTTCCTCTTTTATGTTTTCTACGTTTTTTCTTTTTATCGATTTGTATTGTTATTTTTTATTTTATTTACTTTGAACCCTCGTCTATTCAGCGAAATCAAAAACTCGTTTGTCCCGGTGACTCATCGTGGACAGATACGAACATTAGATTCTACCTAGCTGCATCGGAAGTTATTTATGACTCGACCTAATAGTTCAATTTTGGGAGAATCACCGAGGATTGGTAATCGTTTCTGTCAGTTCCTTGCAGAACTTGGCACAAAGATTTGACTAACAACAGTTTTTAATCGCGCCTTCGTAGCAGATGCGGCGACAACAGCCTCGCCAGAGACGACAGTGGTCACCGAGGTGTTGACAACCTCCGACAACTCCGAGTCGCCTCAGCTTCTCTCCAGCACCACACCTATACCAGCAACGTCGACCACCGCGAGTCCGAGGACATTGACAACCACTCCGAGGCAGTCCTCGAGCACGAGTTCCGAAGGCGCCGGGCGAAACCGGGCGAGAGGCAGAGGTGGTCAAGGAAGGGCGCAGACGAAAGAGGATTTTTTCAACCACGGTCTAGGGTTCAGAGGTCGAAAGCCTTCGACCGAGGGGCCAGCGACGGGCAACGACGTTAGAAGACCCACGGCACAGAGGAACGATACGCGGACCAACGGAAACCCGGGCTGGACTCTCAGGCGACGACCAGGTCACTCGAACAGCCTCGAATCTCTACCGAGGGCGGCGGTGGTTCCGCAAGGCAGGGATCAGACGAACGAAGTGATCCCATCGAACGAGCAGTCGACCAGCACCGAAATCGTAACGTCCATAGAAAGCTCGACCAGGCGAAGCTTCGAGAAGCCGCGGTCGAGCACCGAGGAGAGCACCGCAGCGGACAGCACGACCACCAACAACCCCAGAAGAGGCGGCAAGGCCTTCGGATTCGGCAAACCGTCGACGGACACCGAGGAGAGCGACAATTACCCGCCGGAGTTCAAAGCCAGGCTGTCTCAGCTGGTGAGTTACTCGGTTCATAATTCCGTTTAAATCGGGCACTTGCACCGATCGATAATCGAAGCGAAACATTACGCCCTTTCTTGCAACTGTGTTCCCGCTGTATTTTGTTGTACCAAAATACATTGTACAGGGTGTCGAAAAATGTTTCGCCGTGGCTAGGGTAGCTGAACTCTGCATCCGCGGATCGGCGATGATCGGTCAAAAAAAGTTCCCGCAGAAGTGTCTTCGACCGACTTTTCCAGATAAAATTGTTTTATTTTTCCAGGTGAAAATTGTTTTTTAGATTTGTACTTCTAAGATCGTTTCACCGTGAATTTACACCGTGTCCAAAAGTCGGTCAAGGACACTTTTGCGGGAATCTTTTTCGACAGATCTTCACCGATCCGAGGATGCAAAGATCATCTGTGCTAGTCACGACAAAACATTTTTCGACACCCTGTACGCGGATAGTTTTGTATTGTGTACATATTAGGGTGCAATACTATATCGGTATTCTCATAATTAAAATTAACGGGATTCGGAAACGTATTACTTAAAATCTACCATCTTATCGATATCTGCCAAGCCATCGGAAGGGAAACCGAAAAAATACCGGCATTTAGTTCGGTTTCGGTGCAACTCTTTTTAGCGCAATACCGGTATCAAGATCGTGCCGGTTTTCTTCAAGTCCCTGATTTAAATCGGTTCGATTATCGCGGCTAATAACGACGAAGCCACCTTGAGTATGCTTCATATTTCGTTGTATTTTCCTAACAAAAGGATCAACGTTCGATGAAACTTGATTTCTCTTAACACGTTGAATGCCACGCCGGTTTTACAGAAATTGTCCGTGGCGCCACGATGAATTCTCTTTTATGCGATACATATAACGTTGAAATATTATCTGCAATAGATAAGTTACAGTGTATAACCATGTTTGACATGTTAATTGCGACAGGGGTCGCTGTTTGAATCGACGATGGTGATAATACAAAATTTTAGATATTGACATTTGTTTGAAATTATATATATTTCTATCAATTTGGGCGCGCCGGTCACCGGTGGCCCCCATGGCGTCACCGTCAAGTTAAGCGAATGACCCCCGTGGCATTCAACGTGTTAATTTTCAATTTGGTATTGCATATTTACAATAAATTGGGCGTTTCGTCCGAACAATGTAGCACAACTACCGTGCCGATCGATAAGACTGGCGAAGTTGTGTTAACCGAGAAGTATGATTTCAGAAGATCTCGAATACGAAAGCACCAGCCCCGAAAACCGTCCCTAGACCGCCAGTGGAGGTAAGAGACCATAGCGATCCTCCTGCTCAGCTAACAGCATCCGACCGAGTCTCTTAATCACCGATCAATTGGTCGTAACATTTCTACGCTTCTATTTTAGTTGAACGAATTTTCTGGTTTTACTTTCGAACGATACTTACAACTTAACACGGACATAACCACTGACACTATCGCGGAAGTATCGGTTCGTATTGGTTAAAGAACGTACACAACGCGACTAAAACGAAAGGAACGTAGACGCGTACACCGGTAAATCGCTAACACCGACAACAGTTTAATCAGCATGCACATAACAACACAACCGTTATGCAATTCGACACTGTGACGACCGTGGTAAAACATCTGCGAAAAGACTGTGGAACATCTCATTAAAATATGTCGTAGAGGAGACAAATCATTAACGGTAGGAAAAGCGACGAACTTGTTGAAGATCGATAACGATATTCGTGTAGGATCCACAGACGAGCGTCTTCGGTCGACGATCGAGGACCAAATCGAGGCTGATCGAGCCCGACGACCTCGATACATCAGCCGCAGGAAATCGATATTTCACGGATCAAAGTTTATTTGTGAACCCTCTAACGTTGATAAATGCCAGTGGATCGCAACGCGTAAGGCTCACTTGCAAATTATCATATCTGTATCATCGCGTGTGTATCCGCTTGAATATCCGCCCCTCCTCTGTCCGATGCGTTCTAGACCGTTCGCGAGCTTTCGTTCGGCTTTCCCAAGCGAAACCGAGGTCTATGGGACGCTCGGCTCCCACCGCCAGCTTACGTCATCGTTCTCGACGTGCTTTCGGACTTCCCCGCGAGTTCGCGTCGGAAGCGCCAGTCCCGCTAACCTCGTACGTTGACGCGCGTCAGATTATAGCCAATTCACCTCCCTGGATCCTTCAGAAAACTCAAACCACGCACTTCGATCCTCCGTGACACGTAACATTCGTCAGAGAACATCGATACTCTCGATACAAACTCGAAACATTCTTCTGCCTACCCGAGACACGTAGAATCGTAGAAAAGAAAACTCATCGATCGATCGTATCATCCGTTAACATACAGGGTATCCCAAAAATGTCTCGCAATCCGGAAATGGCGGGTTCCTCGGATCACTTGAAGCAACTTCTTCCTTTACAAAAATTTTCTACGAGCCACCGTTAACGAGTTATTAACGAAAAACAGTGACCAATAAGAATCGAGTACGGCTGACGCGAGGCGGCCCAGCTAACCAGCGCGCGAAGCCCAGTTCCGCTCATTGGCTCGGTCGCCTCGCGCCAGCTGAGCTGGGATTCGACCGCCTCGACCGCTGGCGCCGCTGGCTCGGCCGCCTCGCGCCAGCTGAGCTGGGATTCGACCGCCCGACCGCTGGCGCCGCTGGCTCGGTCACCTCGCGGCAGCTGATCTTGCCTCTCATTGGTCACTGTTTTTCGTTAATAACTCGTTAACGGCGCCTCGGAGAAAATTTTCGTAAAGGAAAAAATTGCTTCGAATGACCTGAGGAATCCGCCACTTTCGGATTGCGAGACATTTTTGGGACACCCTGTATATTCATTCTATTCCAAACATTATCCCAACGTTCGTCGATTCTCCGTGAGACACAGAGCGAATCCTAATCCAGAGTCAATTAAGATCGTACATGTACGTCGTACGATACGAGTATGTGGGTGAAGGATGCGGACCATGAATGCGTTGCTTGCGGCACCATCGACGACCACTCGGGACTGGGCGATGGTGCGTGATTAACAATTAAAAAGAAACGCGGTCGGTGGAAAGGGGAAACGGGGATTTTTTCTGGTGGTTCATCGCGGGGTTCAGCATGCTACGGCGATATCGTCCACCTCCAAACACGACTGGACGGAGCGATATCTTAACTCGAGGAGCGACGGGTCCTCGACGAGGAGTTCTCTCAAGGTCCGAAATGAAAACGACGCTGGACGATTTTCGCGGTGAAATATCGAGCGGCCTTGTTCATCCTGCGAACGCGAAACCGAAACAAGGTTTTACCGTCGATCGTCTTTCACTTACCGTGGAGAGGCCCGGTTACGTTGATCAGCGCTCCCGCCTGTAACACCGTAAACTGGTTTTCGATTTTCGTTCGATTTGCTTTTGTTTCGGCAGATCGCCGCGGAGAAAGCGAAGACTGGTTTGACCTACCTGCGCGTAACATGTTTTGATTTATTCCAACGCGAACCGTTCCGACACGTTCTTTCAGTTTTAATGCCGCAGCCTCGTGAATACGTTACGAACGGACGAGATGCGCTTGCTTGGCTAATAATGAAACAGGGTAGCAGAGCCAGTTACTGCGGGGTGGCCAATTGTGTACCGTGCCTTTTGTTTATTTTCATACATAATTATGAGATCTTTTTATTTGAATGCAATTAACTGTTTACGTATGAAATCTTTTTATTTGAATTCAATTCATCATTTACGTGTGAAATTGTCTGATTTGAATTCAATTCATTATTTACGTATGAAATCTTTTTATTTGAATTCAATTCATCATTTACGTGTGAAATTGTCTGATTTGAATTCAATTCATTATTTGCGTATGAAATCTTTTCATTCGAATTCAATTACTTATTTACGTATGAAGATTTGACATTTGAATTCAATTAATTATTTACACATGAAATCTTTTCCTTTGAATTCGATTAATTATTTACACATGAAATCTTTTCATTAGAATTCGATTAATTATTTACACATGAAATCTTTTCATTCGAATTCAATGAATTATTTACGTACGAAGACTCGATATTTGAATTCAATTAGTTATTTATTTGTTAAAATTAAACATGCAAAAAACGGAAGTTCTTAAGATACCAGAAAGAATTATTTCAATTTTTTTCTGCCGAATTCGCGAGACTTTCTGTGAAGCTTATGAAAAAGCTTAAGAAAATACTGAACGACTGAAGCGGCTGCGATAGTTAAGAACGTTCGTGACGAGAGCTTCCAGGATAGAATTCCAGGGAAGGGAAAGGAAATGGAATGAAATGAAATGAACGGCGATTTTTCGACGAGGAGTCCCGGAGGACGACCGAAGATCTTATTTCTGGACGAAATTACGTAAAACTAAATGGTCTTCCGCCTTGCAATTACTGGAATATTGATTTCTTCGAAAGGATCCATTTCCCCTTCGATGAGCGTTACGAGCGGAGACTTTTCTCGTCCTGTCTCTGAACCGTAATGCTTTGCTCCGTTAACGTTGGAAAATGAGAAACAAGAAAAAGATTAGCAGCTTCCGATCGTACTAAGGGGCAATTGCACCGCAAAATTCCACATAGACTGGCGACACGCGACAGCCGCGCAGTAAACAGTAAACGATAAACTGGTTCTCCATTCGTTCTAGAATCGACTCGGAAGGGAAAAGAAATGAAAAAACGTTCACAGCTCTCTCCGTAACGATACCAAATTATGTCACCTGTTCACCGCAGCTAATCGCTTGATCGACGCTTTTTTCCAAACACCGACAGAAAATCGTTCGATTTTGTTTTGCCCCTATCCGGTGCACGGGGGGGAGCATAGATAGCGAGTTGTGACACACAGTAGTCGCGCAACCATCGCAGCACGATTGACTCGTACGGAGTACAGTAAATTCTCCCGCATTGTCTCTCAGCTTGAAAACGAGAGTGGACAACTTGAGAAGACTAGACAGGATCGTTCGAGTCTCGCGGCTTGCTTTTATAGTTGCCGACATCTCGTGAGACAGAGAGAGAGAGAGAGAGAGAGAGAGAGAGAGAGAGAGAGAGAAAGAGAGAGAGAGAGAGCAGAGAGACAGAGAGAGAGCAGAGAGACAGAGAGAGAGAGAGAGAGCAGATAGAGCAGATAGAGAGAGACAGAGAGAGAGAGAGAGAAAGAGAGAGAGAGGAAGAGGGAGAGATAGAGAGAGACAGAGAGAGAGAGAGAGAGAGAGAGAGAGGAAGAGGGAGAGACTGAACGAAAATCAGGGTAGTCGGTAAACTTAGAAGCCAGCGGCCAGCATAAATAATGCCACAATAATGCTAGAATAAAACCGATGCTTTCACTTTTTAATTTCTAATTTTTTATACATGAAAATTTCTTCAATATAGAGTAAATTCTCTCTGATTGTCCTTCAGCTTGTAAACAAAAAAATGGATAATTTAGGAAGCCGGGATACGATTATTCGAGATTCGCGGCACGTTTTTATAATTGCCGATTGTTAACAATTATGAAAACGAGCCGCGAGGCACGAATAATCGTAACTCCTTTTTCCAAATTGTCCATTTTCGTTTACAAGTTGAATGACAATTGGAGAGAATTTACTGTATCGGGAGATTTTTCCGATTAAAATGAGACGGAACGCGACATGCCTTAGATCATTTTTATGCAGCGATGGGAATCGAAAAAGAGGAATTAACGAATTGCACGATAAATATTAAACAAATCAATGTAATCGAGATTATATCGTGTTGGATTTTATTTGAATCAGAAACATCTGATTAAACGCTGTATCACGTTTGGTCTCATTTCAATCAGAAAACTATCAGCAATATCTGAAGACAAAATCGAGCTTTAAAATGTTAAAATGAAAAAGGTTATGCTATTGTACTACAAATTGTCGTTCCGGGAATTCTAGTCGAAGTAGCCGTTTTCAACGAACCCTGGCATAGGCGTAGAAATAACGTATATGCGTAGGAATAACACAGGGACAATGCGAGCAGACGTCTAACAGGAACATTGTGGGAGAATTTACTGTACACAGTAAACGCTTAGTCAGCCTCGGGCTTGTCGCGTCGATTAGTTTTCTATGCCACCGTCTCCTCCATTGGCCCGTGCACCGTTTTCACTTGGCCGTGCAACGATTCTTCCGCACCGCCGCGATCCTTCGCGACACCCTTGCGATCCTCCGCGCGCGCCCTTCCCGGCCAGATATAACAAACAGTGTTCATTAAACCTTTCAGTTGTTGTCCAGTTCCGTGAAATCGTGGCTCGAGCTCGTTACGAGCCAAATGGCAGCCTGGATCGTCTCGTTTCTGCGGTTCCTCAGGCTTCTCTTCTTCGCGTAGGAAAGCCTCGTCGCGACGGTTTGCCTCCTCCTCCCCGTGGTCAGTGTACGATCGTTTCTTGCTCGGCGCGTGGTAAGCTTAGCGAGCGACCTTGAGAACGCCTCCTCCTGTCGACGGAGATCTCGTCGAGACCGTGGCACACTAACAGAGCCCTCCCTGCTCGAGCTTGCGGAGCCGGCCTTACTCTCGCCGGTTGGTCCCGACTATCTTAAAACGGAGCACTTTGAACGACCCTTTCAGGTGAAGAAATCGGCCTCGACCACGGCACTCTTCGCCGAAAGATCGAGGCTCAAGCTGGACCTGGCTAGGAGGTTAGTGAAGCCAGAGTTGAACATCGAGGAGAATGATCTCGACGCAACCACGGCCTCCTCCTCTTTCAGCAAACTGAAACCGAAACCGAATCCAAGTCCGAATCCGAATCTGAATCCGAATCCGTATCCGAAAGCGAAACCGACCGACGGGACGAGCAAGCTGCCCGAGTTCACCAAGCCTGGCCCGCCGGGTCGCAGAGCTTCCACAGAGAGCTCGCAGGAAGACCAAGCGAAGTCCTCGGAGCTTACCGGCCCGAGGAACGGTCTCGAGGATCCTTCGAAGATCGCCTCTAGGCCTACCGGCGCCAAGAAAGGGAAGATCATAGCCGAGAGGATGGTCACTTCGATCTCGGTCGAGGAGAGGGTGGAGGACACCACGAAACCCTTCCGGCCAGACCCCTCCTCCGCCCTCACCGTTTCCACGAAGGAAGCGTCGGCTACCACTCAGGACACTGCCAAGGTCCATCCGACCAGCCGCGGTACCAAACGATCCAAGGAAGAAGGCTCGCCGATCGGCAAGAACGCCAGAACCTACGACCACATCACCACCTTCAAGCCCAAGAAAGCGTACGCCTATCGGTCGCGCGGTAGAAACACTCAGGAGCAATCAGCGACCCCCGTCCCCGACCCTACCACCGCAACCACCGGCAAGACCCTAACGAAGGGGACCACCAAGCTGACCTCGAGACAAAAGCTGTCGGACGGCCCCAGCGAAGAGATCGTCGCGAAGAAGTCAAAGTTCATCGAGAGCGCTACCAAGCCCACCTTCCGGCCCCGGTACAGCAAGAATCCCAAGGACCGGACCACGGCAGAGAAGGCGGAGTACCAGGGCCCGACGAAGCTTCCGCTGGCCACCAGCAGATACTCGAGGAAAAAAGCCGCCGTGAAGACCACGGAATCGAAGCCGAAACCGACCAGCACCGAGAGACCAGCCACGCAGACCAAGAAGCTCGAGTTCAGGCCCAGAACCGCTACCTATAGGAGGCACTCCGATGTCCCGACCACGGCGGTAGAGTCGACCACCAGAGTCGAGAGCACCGGAGTCGCCATCACTCCGCGATCGCCCAAGTACACCGCCGCGCCGAAGACGTCCGCCGCGCCGGCTCCATCGGTATCGCAGGAACCCCAGCTGAACCTGATGATCGCGAACGATACGCGGCAGCCGAACGATACTGGCATTACCGGCAGCAGCAACGGCGACAGCGGCAACACGAACATCTTCAACCCAACCAGAACCGCGTATATCACCGCGAGCAACGCCTCGCTGCTCGAACAGCTGCGAAGCACCGTGGCGCCGCTGCTTAACTCGCTTGGTAACAAGACGCCGGTGTTCTCCAGCGCTTACAGTAACGTTAACAACGCGGTAATTCTCCTTTTATTATTCGTTCTAAGTCGATTTTCCTCGGTTGCTCTTCGAACATCGAGAAATACTCTCTTCCGTGTCTCGGGTTCTATCTCTCTGGGTACAGGATCGCGGAAATCTCCTTCGAGATGTTCCAGTTGGATTTTGATTTTCTGACATTTTACTCGGAATGGTTTTTAGACGTTTCATTCCGCGAGCGGAGCTAACCCTTCACACTCGAAACTGGCTCCGAAACCGAGGAGTCTTTCGCCGCGTACGGGATCTCCTCGTTTCGTTTCGTATTTTGCATCTTCCGCATACAATATTAAATCGAACTCGATAATAAACTCGTACTTACGGTTTCGACAAATCGATAACGTGAATATTATTTCGAGAAACGATGAACTTTAATCGCTTTTCGGAGGCGCCGTTCGAGTGCGAAGGGCTGATAAGGGGTAATTGAATCTAGAGTTGGAGGATAAAAAAATCTTTGCTGGATAATTAAATAACTCTTTCTTAACTTTATTCGAAGAAGGTAAACATCTTGTGGTACATTACAGAGCATCGAAAATCCGCGATTTGACACTATTTTTACCAACTTTTCGTATACGGTGACCCACAAAAGTGTTCGTGCACCCTTTAAAGTGCAATAATTTTTTCAAAACTGAACTGAACGACTTGAATTCTTTTTTGATGATAGATGGTCTAGTCTACTAGACGATGACTGAAATATATATTTTGTTTAACTTTGCTGTTGCTTGGAATGACGAAAAATAGAAATCTCTTGTTTTTTTATCTTTTTTATCTGAGTCTATATCGAAAATTTGAAAAATGTCTTTCGTAGATCTCGGTATCAAAATTGGTTCACGTTTATTACGAGTTATAATAAATTAAAGATCGCAAAAATCGCAGTTTTATCATGATTTTTATCAAAAATTGTAAGAGATCTGCTGTTTTTAAAATCCTTCGACGCCTGTAACTCGACTTTAAGTTAATCGATTTCGTGCATATAAGTTATCGAGATCTACAAAAGGCACTTTCTAAATTTTTGCTATAGGCTCAGATAAAAAAGTTAAAAAACAAGGATTTCTAATTTTTTCTTTTCGTTCCAAATAATAGCAAAATTAGAACAAAGCATATCAATCTAGTAGATTAGTCCCTCTATCATCTAAAAATAAAAATTCAAGTCATTGGTTCAATTTTGAAAAAGTTATTGCGTTTTAAAAGGTGTACGAACACTTTTGTGGGCCACTGTACGTTTATATTTGCCAAATGTATTTTACAATCGTCACTACGAATATACTACGATACAAATAGATTCGTAAACTTATTTACTTATTTTTTGAGCATACATGAGAAGTTACCCATTAACTATAATATTACAAAAAGAAACTACGAGAATAAGTTCAAATTTAAGAAGTACCTCTCGCTCCGTTTGGTAAAAATAGTGTTAACGTTCGTGGTCCCGTTACTGGCCAGTAAAAAATGTGGTTAACACTATCGCGCGTTGAATGCAAAGTGCAGCACGCGAGTAGTACGTTTCGAATAACTGGATAAACGTAGCCGCGAATGGGAGTGCGGGTACACGAACGGGTAGCGTAACTTGAAATAGGATAGTGGACGATTAGCCTTTTAGGCCCGACGCGCCACTATAGTGGCTTTCGCGGATGTCATCTTTCAGAACGACACGCCACTATAGTGGCTTTCGCGGATGTCATCTCTCTGGACGACGCGCCACTATAGTGGCCTGCTCTAGTAGCTCACTCGCTCGTCGTTTGAATCAAATAATCGTCTTCATATGCATTGTTTCACACTTCTTTTGTCTTCACATCGATTTACAACAGTCTACAGGGTGTCAAAAAAATATCTCACAATCCGGAAATGACGGGTTCCTCGGGCCATTTGAAGCAACTTTTTCCTTTACAAAAATGTTCTCCGAGGCATCGTTAACGAGTTATTAACGAAAAACAGTGACCAATAAGAATCGAGTACGGCTGACGCAAGGCGGCCCAGCCAACCAGCGCGCGAAGTCCAGTTCCGTTCATTTTAGCCTCGCGCCAGCTGAGCTGGGATTCGACCGCTCGACCGCTGGCGCCGTTGGCTCGGCCACCTCGCGGCAACTGATCTCGCCTCTCATTGGTCACTGTTTTTCGTTAATAACTCGTTAACGGTGCCTCGGAGAAAACTTTTATAAAGGAAAAAGTTGCTTCAAATGGCCTGAGGAACCCGCCACTTTCGGATTGCGAGACATCTTTGGGACACCCTGTATATACAGACAGAATATACAGTATCAGACTCTGTACAGTACACATCAGACTCTGCCGTCCGGAGAAATAGCCTCGCGCAGAATTCAGCCGTACCTAAAAGGTTAACATTCGATTGGTAGTAACGTCATTTGAAAAAGTGATCCGAGGAAAATGTTGGGGACTGTCGGATGGACCATGCTCACGTCTCTGCTATCGTTTGCGAACAGAATTCGGGTCCTAGGATCACACCGAGCGGATCGCCGCCTCGATTCAGTGCGAGATACAAGGGCGCCGAATTGTTTGTCAGGAAGCAGAACAACGGCTACCAGCCCACCGTGCCATCGATCACCAGCTCGTCCACCACTCCAGTGACCCCTGTAGAGGTAAGATCATTATCACCTCGAATTATTCTTTCACGTGAACCAACAATATTCTATCAGAAATATCTGGCCAAGCTACGATTCCAGGACAAATTGCCAATTCGACTTCGAAAGAACAGTTTGCTCTTGCCAAAATTATTCTTATAGGATACTTTGTGTTTCGATTTAGCCTGTTCCATTACAGCGGTTTAGATAGGTCGACGAGACGAGACGAGGGTATACCCGAACGTACGTAGATTCGATTGAACAAAAAAAAAAGAAAAAAGAAAAACAGAAAAAAAGCAAGTTTATCGAACGAACGGGACGCGTTTAAAAAAAATTACGGAACGCAACCCGTGTGAAAGAAACAGACACAGAAACAGACGGTGTCGCTAATTGCGGAGGTAAGATTACGTGGACGGAAGAAAGTCGAAGCTAACAGTGAGTCAGTGTGGTCGTTTTTTGTGTGCTTCAAAGGTTTTCACCACGAAGATGTCCGAGGAGATGGAAGCGGTCGCGCCACCGTCTTGGACCGACCGGATCGGTGTCATCGCAACCACGTCAGGAAATCTCGATTCTATTGACGTAGACACAAATAATTTGCGTTGAACGAGTCGTTCGAGTCGCGCGCACACCGCCATACACGCCATCAACCATTAATCATTACCAATGTTTCTTCTCATCGATTATTCCAGGAATTTTTGCCGTTCCCGAAGAGTTATTACCGCTATATACGACTAGTTTTCCGTACTCTCTTATCTTCTAATCTTTTCTCCAACAGTGCTTAATAACGATTGATTTCGCAGGATATATGTACACGACCGATAATAACATCGTCGCCGGTGTCGATCGCACGACAAACATCATCGTTGTGAATAATTCTCGAACAACAACAACAAAGTACAGTAGAATCCCACGTTGATCGATAAAAACGCAGATAAACCGTGGGGATAACAGAAAATCAATAAAAAAAAATGAAAAATTAAAACAAACAAAAAAAAAGGAAAACACCTAACCAATAATTTGTGATTAACGTTGTCTAGTTCGTGATTCGTGGTATCTTTGTCTCTTGGGCTCCCGTAGACTAATATGTACAGGCACTTACGTTTGTCGCTATCAACATAAATATAAATATACTGTATCATACTGTATATATTCATATAGCATATGGATATTATATATATATATATACACGCATATACAACTTTGGTAATAAATGTTCTGCTTTCTGGATTGCACGCGACACGCAGTTGTTCGTTCTTCTCGAAACTCTTAAACGCGTCCATGACTTATATTATACAGCGGAGGCACTCTTATCCGAACGGTTATTTTCGTGACATCCTGATACCAAAACATTCTATTGTCTAACATATTCGTCATTCGAGTTCACTACCAGATGATAACGCGTCGATAATGCAATGATTAGATCATGGAACGTTTGGATACCAGAATATTTTCAAAATAAATATTCGGATAAGGGAGTCTCTACTGTATACATATCGCATACACCGCAGCAGTTGCTTAACGTTGACTCTCGATATTTCAAGAAAAGAAAAACACAAACAGGAAAACAAAACTCCTACGGGTAGAGCATTAACCGACTCTCTTGGCAATTTTTCAGTTCGTAAACAGTTTCGACGGTTAAGGTCGGGCAAGCGCGGCAACTCGTAAAAGTATCGTGTCCGTCCGTCCGTCCGTTGTAGCGCGGGTCCATTAATCAGGCTTCTTTCTTTTCCGCGCACGTTTTTACGCCGTCCGCGAAGCTGCGCGCGTTCGATAAATGTTACGCGACTGTGACCCGGCCGGATGAATGAATTTCTTCGGAAAGGAACTTTTCGTAACGGGAGACCTCGCTTTCTAGCTGCCGTCGCATTCCGATTGCATAGCCACATTTTCGTGACCGTTTCACGGCGTTACACTCGGTAACGAGTGAAAGTAAATGGATGCTGCATAATGTGTGTCCGTTAAAACAACCTCGAAAAGTCATCCGGGACACGTGGGCGGATCGGGATCGTTCTCAGCCGGCCGGAAACAGCGAATTGCAGCTTCGTCAAACGGTCGTCGGCTCCTTCCGCGAAGCAAACCGACGCTGCACAACCGGTCTGTCCAATTCGATCCGAGTTAGTTTGAAGATCGGATAATTTCAACGCAGAATACGCGAGTGTCTATACGATCGAGCTCTAACTGTACCTATAGTTCCTATGAAACACGCATCGCTGGAGACCTCTATGAGAGGGTATCTCAACAGCTCTGAGAAATTCCGATCGTGTGAAAAAAGAAAAAAATCAAAGTGAGCGGCCGACCAGTCTCTATGTATATCGCCAGTATCAGCGAAGAACGAGTTTCTAACTCGCACCTGTGTCTCCCCGTACCCGGGGCGGGCAGCTTCGGTTTCTCCTCTTCCTCGCGTAGTTCGTATCGCTGCCAAGAGATGGTGTATGCTCACTCTCGATTACGAGTCTGCTAGGAGTTGCCTGTAATTGGTACGATAGTATGAAACCCGGGATTAATCGACCAAGTCCTTTCTCGCTCCTCGAGGACTCCATTCGGCTTCGTCGATTACCACTGTCCGACACGATTTTCGGGTTCCTATAGCCACTATGAAATTCTTGTAGAGCTTCACTCCCTGAACAAGAATCCGAAAACCGAATGGCTCCATCACCCTCAGTTTTTTAAATAAACGAACTTTTGTAAAAACCCAAAATTTTCGACAAAAATGAGGCATTGCATGGAAAGTAAAAACGTTAGAATGTTCTAATTGGTGTTAAAAGATAGAGGAGAGTTTCCCGAATATAGTGGCATGCAATTTATTAATTGTTTTTGGTCCTAAATAGCAATGAATTGATGTCAAAGTTGAAAAAAGTGTCGACGTGAGCAGTTTCTGCGCAATATTTTTGTATTTTTACGAAAAGTTCTTTGTTCAGCACGAAAACTCTACCCAGGATCGCATTCTGTAGACATTTCTGAAGAAGAAACGGCCCGATAGAAGTGTCGGAACGATGTACATTTTGAGTAGGTCGAGAAAATGTTCGTCGGCAACATGTACACGATGTTTTGCCGCCATGTGCTTCGCTGCACGCTTCTCCCTGTCCGACAGTGCCGAGGCTATGGGTAATCAACACCGATGGAGGGATCCAATGGGATCTCCTCCATCTTTTAACACCAATTAGAACTTTCTAACGTTTGTACTTTTCATGCAATACCTCATTTTTGTCGAAAATTTTGGGTTTTTACAAAAGTTCGTTTATTTAAAAAACTGAGGGTGAGATGGAGCAATTCGTTTTTCGGATTCTTGTTCAGGGTGTGAAGCTCTACAAGAATTTCATAGTGGCTATAGGAACCCAGAACAAAAGTTTGATTTTGTCGGACAGTGGTTATTTATCGAGCCTATCGAGTCGGTGAATCGAAGCGATGGTTCCTGCGGAGCCGGGATCGTTCGTGGTTCAACCCTCGGATGGCGGGCGCCGGGTTCACTTGGACCCAGAGTTAATTCTAATTTTGTGGAAGTCGTATGTAATTATTAACTATTAATGTTGAAACTAACGAAAAGAATTAACTCTGGTCCCAACCAAGAGGTATTAACCCCTTGCACTGTGCAAACGAGTCGGACTCGTGATAAAGATTTCGTACGGTGATATATCACCGTTATTCGTTTATAATAAATATCAACGAAAATTTTGTTCTTCTGATATGAAAGTCTGGGAATCAAAGTAATCGGAAGCATGCAAGAAACAACAATTGCCTCGTTCTATCGGGGAAATGATTAAGGTCGAAAAAGGTGCTGATCAGCGAAGTTGTGAAATCAATTGTAGTGCAAGGGGTTGACGGTATACGAATGAAAATGAATCGCAAAGATCCGAATGGATCTATAAAGCCGTGGCTGCCATAAGTGCTGAAAAATGTCCGCCGTCCAAAGGTTTAATGTCCGCAGAAATATTATAAGTAAAGAGAACGAACACCTGACACTTTGTGTTATCCCCCATTGTTCGACCGTGTAAATACGCCGAGGTAACGCCGCGACGGGACGCGACGCGATCCAACGAGGACTCCGAAACTGTACATAGAAAATAAGATCGTCGTACCGAGGAGATCACCTGGCACCGTGTCATGTACAGCACCCTGCACGCATGAAATTTCTGATTCTAGAACTCCGGTTCGGCACCACCGATCGAAGTCTCGAGCCCCGGGGAACCGCGATTCTTGACCCTCTATCAAGCGGTGGAGTCCGCTAGCATCAGGAACGAACAGTTACAGGGCGTACAGCAGCCGATACAAGTTAACGGGGTTCCCCAGGTAGACTCTAACGCCCCAGTCGTTAACGTCACCGGCAATAATCCTAACAATGACACCACAAGCCCCGCGGTCTCGACCACCAGCGATACAACACAGACCCCAGACACAACCACGGTTCAGGATAGCACTTTGATCCCGAGATTAGGCGAAGAACCACCGGCGAGCTCCACCACCCCCGTGGCTACCACGGCGGCCCCCGAAAACCTTTCGACGACCGAGCAGCCCTCCACGGGCACGGAATCGTCCACCAGTACCGAACAAGCCTCCACGAGCACGGTACCTTCCTCCACCGACGATCAAACGATCACAGAGTCGTCCTCCACCACGGAGCAGGTTCCCACGAGCACAGAACCGTCCACGATATCCACCGGCGCTCCGCCATTGCCCACGCAATCCGAACCATCCACCACCGAGTCCACCACCGTGGAAACGTCGACGGCAGTCCCGTTAGACGATACCGCGGTGGCGAGGATTCTAGGGAACATAGCGAAACCTTTCGTTGGCCCCACCACCGCCGGCTACCTGCCCCTGAGTGGCAGCACCGAGCTCTACGGCAGAGTGCCGACCACGCTTTCGACAGAATCCCCGGCGACGACCGCTGAAACGACCGTCGTCCCGAGTACCACCGACGCAACGACTTCCGAGAACGTAGAGAGTAACACCATTGAGCTGTCCGAGTCAACTTCGACCCAGTCCAGTACGACCGAGCCTACCACCACGGAGGCGGTCTCGAACAATCTGATCGACGCGGAGACGACCACTGCGACGATCGCGGTGTCCACGGTTCGAAACAGATTGATAGACTTCGCGCAGGACATTCTCTCCCGCCTGCAGGCGAGCCTGAACACGACCACGGTTCCTCCGCAAGACGCGGCTACCACGATAACCCCCATCCCGGATATATCGAACGCGATTCTGGACTCGGGCAGCCGGATGAGCACTCTGGAGGTTCTGGCGCAGCTGAGGGGGCCCGAGACGACCACCGCCCAAAGGGACTCGGAAACGACCACCCAGGCCACCACCACGGAGCAACCGGACGCGACGTCGACGAGCAACCGAGACGCTGCACAGAGCGCAGTAGGTTCAGTAACAACCCCGTCGCCTGCGACCGCGACCGCGACTACGACCGCGACCGAGACCGAGACCGAGACCGACAGGTCTGACTCGGTGGTATCCACCCAGGCAGCGCAGGATCAAACCGATCCGGTCACCGCGGCAAATCCACCGGCAACGACGACACAAGACCCCCGAACGACCGTCCTCGACGATCCCAGGGAGCCGACCGGCTCGATGCCGGAGACAACCACCCAGGTGGTTGTTTCCACCTCTGACACGCTACTAACCGAATTAATGTCCATCGCCAAGACACTAATCTCGGAACAGATGAACGAGACCAGACTGTCCGTCGAAAGCTCGAACGGCGACGCTACTACCACCCAAGCCGCAGAAACGTCGTCGACAACCCCGGAGGTTGCGACGGTGACCCCAGAGCCGGTGACGCCGGCCGCCGCGCCGGAATTAACCACCGTTTCCCCGTTGACCACCGTTGACCCCGCCCAGAACGAAGTGGATTCCGTAGAATCTACGAGCGCTATGCCCGCGGAGAGTTCCTCGGACTCGGCTGCGACCACTACCCCGCAGAGTAGCCCACCCGACAGCGAGGTAGAAACCGTGCCGACGAGCCAAACGTTAGAGGCTCCGGCCGAGGGCGTACCGTCGACCACCCCGTCGCTCGCGGCAGACACAACGACACAAACAACACAGACTGCGGCTACACGAACCTCGGACGCGACGGTCGCGACAACCGCGAACGCGGATGATCCTACGACGCCCGCCACGATCGCGACGACGGAGACCGAAACGACGCTCGGACCGGTCACGGAAGTAGCTCCCACGGAAACTGTAGCACCATTAACCGGGTCGCCGACGACTCAGCCTGGTGTGGACGCTAGCACTAACCAGCCCGAAGCAGCTACCACGGTTGCGGTTCCCATATCCATCCTCTCCCGTGTAAATACGGTTACCAGTACACCGTCGACATCCTCCGAGTCTAACGCCGTCGAGCAAACCACGGTGGTAACGCCTGCCGCGCCGACGACAACGCCGAATGTTGATTCGACGGATGTCGCTGGGGTCACTACTAACCAACAAACGTCCGCTCTAACGTCCACCACGATGGCCCCGACGGAGGCCACCGCTAACTTGCCCGATCAAACGACAAACGTCGACTCCCAAACGACCCCGAGCCTCGACAACGAAACTCCAACTGTTGCCCGTTTCCAGGATACGACATCGGCAACCGCCCAAGGGACGGCTGGTTCGGGAATCGGCCAAACGACCGAGATCGTCCCCACGACCACACCCGCAGTGCCATCGTCCTCTCGATCCCTTTCTTCATCCTCCTCCACCGTTACGACCGCGACACCGACGACCACGACCGAGACACCGACGTCGACCGAATCTAGTACGCAGACTACCACGATAACGACCACGACGACGACGACGACGACGATGAGCACGGAGGTCTTCACCGTGACGCCGGTTACCGAGACGACGACGACCACCGTCGACGTAAACGAGAACCTCGTGTCGACCGAGGCCACGCCGGGAACCACCACGATCGCGCCTGGAACCGCGAGCCCGCCGCCTGGGACCACGAACGTACCGGGTGCAGCACCTGGAAACGCCAGCGTTTCTGTTCCCGTTCCTGTTCCTGTTCCTATCGGAGCTAGAATAGCCGCATCGGATGGAGGGTCGACGACCGCCGGACCGACCGCGCCGTATCTGGGACGGTTCGGCGCGAGCAGATTGACGCCCGCGCCACGTTTCAGCCTAAGCTCGACCACCAGGGCTCCGCTCCGCGATTACTTGATCTACGGGATCTATCCGAACAAAACGATCGTTCGGAAACGGCCGGAAGACAACCTGATCGACGCCAGGAACGTGGACAGCCCGTACGTGATATTCGGTATCTTCCCGGATGGCAGGCTGGTCCGGAAATTCCCGAACGGAACGATTATACCGGATCCACCTAGGAACCCGGTCGAGGTTGTGTTCTCACTTAGCACTTCCACTACCACTACCACTAACAGGCCACCGCCCAGACCGTATTATAACCAGGCTAACCAAGGCGCTTACAATCGGTATCAAGGCCCGGTCTACAGTAATAACCGTAGACCCGAGCCGATGGGAAACGTCGGAAGCCCTGGCACCGTTGATCTTGGCCTTACTGGTAACGCGATCGTCGGCCCCAATGGAGGTGGACCCGATCTCACGGGGCCACTTGGTACCCCTGCTAGCGTCCCGACCGTCGACCAAATGGTATCTCTTATTCCACCTGTTCATCAACGATCGTTAGCCGTTCGCGAGAGATCGTTTCCGCGAACGAATCCGTTTCTTTGCTCGGTTCTCACTTTGGTTCTCTCTCGACCGCGCCATTGCCGCGTGAACGCGAACCACGCGTATGCTAATCGACGGCTCCTCTTCGCTATTTACCACGAGCACTTTCCACGACGATATCTCGACGATGATTCCACGCATACGATTCTATCTGAGAAGTTCCTAGAATAGGATGCTGCGAACGTTCGACATGATTTTTACTTTGTCGGATAACATTCAACGGATGTAATTAGCAATTGGGCTTCGACAGAGTTTTTCACCGAGCGTCACGCAATTCTCGCTCGGTGGCGCCATTGGATCTATCGTGGATAGAGTACAATTTATTTATTTATTTATATATAATTTATACTATATTATATATTATATTACATATTATATTATATAATATAACTATACTATATAATATAATATAATATATTATATTATAATATGTATTACTATACATATAAATATTAAATGTTTTTACCTATATATATATGGATAAAAACATATGTTTTACAATACAAAATAAAAAGCTAATATTAACATTAAGCTGATTGTGCAATCAGCGAATCAGAGAAGAGTAAAATCTGTATCGGCAGGATTTGTCGTTCTGCCACCATTCGTCGGTCTTTTCGTTGATGACGTAGCTTTTAATATACGAAACTTCGTCGAACATATCGCCATCATTTGTATTGATAAGATAAATGACAAAGTAAAATTATTCTCAAACGAAAGGATCAAATGGCGATTCTTGAAAGGAACAAGTGCAGTAATTTCTCCCTAATTCGCGGCCAGATTGCACACAAAAAGTGGACAATTTGGGAAGAGGAGATACGATTATTCGAGACTCGCGTCTTGTTTTTATATTTGTTGACATTCGGTAACTATAAAAAGCAAGGCACGAAAAATTGAATCTGCTCTTTCCAAATTGTCCATTTTTGTGCGCAATCTGAGCGCGAATTAGGGACAAAATTACTGTAAATCTAAAGGACAGAGAGCGGCGAAACAAAGGACGAACGGTCATCGTGATCGTGCGAATAGGAGCCGTCGAGATTTTGGAAATTCGAAAGGAATTTCGAAAGGCCGAAGATTGGAAAAAACAGGACATCACAAGCTCCCGTTGTCAGATATTTTTCAAAACGATTCGTCCTATTTTGATCGATACGTTTCGCGCTGGAAATGGCGCGGCGGAATACTCGCACCTTGTTTAACGCTTTGGTTTCGTTGAAGTAGCACTTTTTGGTCGAGTAATAAACTAATTTTCCGGTGTCGCGACAATTAATCGTCTTTTGTGGAAATTCTGTAGAAACTGTCGCGACACGTTTGTCGGATCGTCTATCTTCATCTTTCTTTTCTATTTTTTTTTTTTTTGTTTCGTCTATACGTCTCTGTTTCGCGCGCGCTCCTAAGAAGAATTTATCAAATGCCCACTCGATCTCGTCGTAAATCGGACTGTATATATTTTCACTGTACATAAGTTCAACTCTGTAAATAGTATTTTTTACGCATTGTGTTTTTCACGCACCACGCACACGAGAATGCACGTTCGTAGAGTTTCGTCACACGTGTTGGTAGAGTAATTCGAGCGAAATAGAAGAGGAAACACGACGTTTATGCGCCGACAGAAGTGGTATTCGATAAACTCTTGAAAACAGGATTCCATCGATCCGTCCTCGTCGTTCAACCTCCGCGCTCCGGGCCCGACGACAGATCTCTCTCGTGACCCGTCGACCACGCTGAAACTTTGATCGATCGTTCCACGTTTTCCCACTATTTAATCCTCGGACGGCGGACCGTTTCCACAACTGTACTATCGGCGATGTACGCAACAATTCTGAGCTTCATCCAGCAATTTCTCAGGACTGAGTTTCTTAAGATATTTCTTGCGGATTTATCAGCCTTTAATAATAATAATCCAACAGCAATTTGTTTCTCTTAATTGCCAAAAATTTCAAGGCACCGATCGATCGCTTCGTCGCCGACCGTCGAGAAGAGAATTCGTTAGAAAAACGATCAAATTTTCACCGTGCGGCCGTACGAGACGGAGTTGCTGGATGATGTTGATCGGATTAAAGGAATTCGAATGATTTCGTACTGTTTAGAGCGATGCTCCATTGAATACGCAAATGGGGACAACGACGGGCGCGATGTCTGCGAATGCTGGTCGGCTGACGCCGATAGTAAGTACCGGTCGACCGCCGACCGATTCGCAGGGCGGTCGTATCGTCCAAGATCGAGAGAGGGACGAGGCCACCAGGACGAAAGAGGCCGGAGGTCAACGCAGCTCCGTGTACATCGGACAGGTAAGAAACCAAGAGAGACAGAGCATGATTTACAACGACGTTGTGGCTGATTCTTTCAGCGCTCCGTCGTATCTCTCGAAAAGAACCAGCAAAAAGACACGACGAATCACCGAATCAGAGAGAAAGAGAGACAATCTGCCAAAAATATATCTTGCCATTGACAGACCTGACTGCGCATGCCTTGCTTCAACATCATTTCGTCAGACCTCCGAACTGGAGTACTTTAAACAAATTGTCGCTTAATCTGGAGAAATGTTATACCGTAAGATTCGGCCGTAGAACGAATAATCTATCGAGTATCGACTAATTATACTATTAGCGGTTATACCTCAAGCGGCGTTGATACAATACGCGACCTTGGTATCATCATTTCCTCCGATCTAACGTTTGTTGAACGTTACAAAAGTGTTAGATCCCGCGGCTGCAAAACATTGGGACTCATTTACAAAGTGGCTGAACTCTTTCGGAATACCCACACTCTTAGACTTCTGTACTGTTCTCTAGTCAGGCCGTTATGAGAGCATGCTTGTGCAATTTGGGCATCCTATCGCAATAAATACATCACTGCGTTAGAAATGGTGCAGCAGAAATTCTAACGTATAGTATCTTGGCACGTCGGTCAGCCCATGCTGATATCGGATCACGACTATAACCTTATGCTCGCCTTTCTGAGTTTATCCACACTCGAGCGGAACAGGAAAAGATGTGATATTATCTTTGCGTATGAAGTCCTTAACGGACTCCTTGATTCTCCAGCAACATCGGTGAAGTTTCATCGGGATGCTCCAATATTTCATCTCGGATTCAGAGAATCTTCCCGTATTCAGAAACATTGAACAACTTATGGATATCATTAGATTGCGGATTTTTATGCAAAATAAAGATTGCACTTACTGCAAGATGCAGGAGCTAAATAGACATCGATTTCTTTTCTCTCAATCATTTCAACGACTTAAAATTAATACAACAGCATTTTTTTCATTCTTCGAATGTTTTTATTGTTGCATTTTATCTACTCAATTTTACTATTAATGCATGAAATCCGCAGTATAGATATCATACTAGGCACAAACGTGTTTTTTTTTCAATCGTTCGCCACACTCTTTTAAACAAAATTTAAGACGTATTACTTACCTCTGTACTGTTCTCTATTCAGGCCGTTATGAGAGCATGCTTGTGCAATTTGGGCATCCTATCGCAATAAATACATCACTGCGTTAGAAATGGTGTAGCAGAAATTCTAACGTATAGTATCTTGGCACGTCGGTCAGCCCATGCTGATATCGGATCACGACTATAACCCTATGCTCGCCTTTCTGAGTTTGACCATACTCGAGCGGAACAGGAAAAGATGTGATATTATCTTTGCGTATGAAGTCCTTAACGGACTCCTTGATTCTCCAGCAATGTCGGAGAAATTTCATCGGAATGCTCCAATATTTCATCTCTGATCCAGAGAACCTCTCAAAAAATTGTTATGTCATGTTTCAGAATAATTTTATTAATCAAATTTGTTCATATTCGAAAAACCGTTGAAAGGATAGCTGTTGAATCTGTCACAAAATTCAATTTCATACGCATAAAATGCATTAGGTTATATAAAATGGAAATGCAGTGGGTCAGAAAAACTACATTAAATTCGAGTGCAAAGGGTTAATTTAAGGAATTTCCGTTGCCTTATTTTCCTTTCTTTATTCTTCTACTGTGTATCAAGTCATTCTAAACCTTTGTACCTTTCCTTTTTGTAATTGTATAATTAACAGGTAACTTCCCGTACATATTTAATAAACGAATGAACAATCTGCTATCTTTCAGGATAAGTTCGTCAACTATTGGACCGACGAGGCTTCCACCACGAACCCGCGCGTTGTCAGTGTAAATATCAATTCGGTAGCTGTAAGTAAATCTCCATTCCCATACATCGTTCCGCGGAAATCGTATCGAGGCAAACATTTGTTCCATAGTCGATTTTAACCCTTTCACGTGACGCGTTTCCTTTCTCGGTTTTGCGACGAAGTGTTTTAACAAATTCGGTAATAGGCTGAACTTGGATGGATTGTAGGATGGCCTTGTTCCAGAGATATATTTAAATTCTTTTAGTCCGCGAGGAGCTGTTGAAGTTGGGACATATTTTAGTTTGGGCTGCGGAGCTAGACTCGCTTCGATGCTGAAACTTTCAATGAAATCGGTTGGCGCATAGTCGAGCTAAGATGCAAAAATTGTTGGTTTTTGATTGAAATTCATGAAAAACCGATTTCGATGAAATGTTCAACATGCATATAACTCGTCGAGATCTACAAACTGCATTTTTTAAATTCTCGGTCTAGACTCAGATAGAAAGGTTGAGGAAACATAATTTTTTAAATTCTTTTCTCATGCCAACTGCAATTTTTTAAAACTATTTTTTAGCCATTACCTAGTAAATCCCTTTAACATCCTAAAGAGATTTCGATCGTTCGACCCAATTATAAAATAGTTACAGTAAATTCTCTCTAATGGACGCACAGATTGTACACAAAAATGGACAATTTAGGAAAAGGAGATACGATTGTTCAAGCTTCGCGCCACATTTTTATAATTGCCAAGGCTCGAATAATCGTATCTCCTCTTCTCAGATTGTTCATTTTTGTGCACAATCTGAGCGTCAATTAGAGAGAATTTACTGTATTCCGCTTTAAAAGGTGCACGAATAGTGTAAATTCTCTCCAATTGTCCCTCAGCTTGTAAACAAAAATGGACGCGACTCGTTTTTATACTTGTTGACAATCGGCGACTAAAGAAACGAGCCGCGAGGCTCGGATAATCGTATCCCCTCTTCCCAAATTGTCCGTTTTTGTTCACACGCCGAGGGACAATTGGAGAGAATTTACCGCACTTCGTACACCGAGTGTACGTTTTCACAAAGAAATTTTCTCGATCATCTCCTATGAAAGAGTCCTCGTAATCCGAACGATTCGAGAACGGTACGGCGTGGTAAATTTAGCGTTAACCCTTACGGTACGAGCGCGTTGTCCGCCGTGACACTCCCACTGTACGGGGTGCCGCGCCGAAAATGCGCACATAACGCAGGGTCAGTCCACTTTTGTACGAAGATTTTCTTAAGCGTTAAGTAACGACTGTGCCTAATCCGTTTCTAAATTTTTCTTTAAATGTTTCCTGTAAACATTCTGTAAAGGGCCTACAGAAATATGGCTTACATGGTTGCCAGATGTATTCGGCACTCGTCCATATTGGTCATCAGATGGATGCCGGATATATCCGGCGCTCGGTCACACAGGTGACTAGATGGATGCCGGATATATCCGGCGCTCGTACCGAAAGGGTTAATCGTCGAAGATCAGTGTCCTCGAAGTTCCGACAGAGAATCGATTGCGATTGCAAAGGAAAGAGAAGTTAATGGATCATAAACACGAAAAACATTCGTTCGATTCAGACTGCAACGAATCAAGGTCGAGATCCGTCGCCGCCCGTGCCGTCGTTCAACAATCTCTTGAGCAACGAACCCAACGGACGAGTGACGGCTCCTCCCGGATTCCCATGGAGGGATCCACTGGATCAGATTTTCGGGATCACGACCTCCTCGCCGGTGATCACGGCTTCCGTCGCTTCCAACACGCTGGTCAGTAGTTTCTTCGATCATCGAATCAAAAACTTCCACACGGTCGACTCGTGCTTTCCGAATTGCAACTGAAACTTTCGACCTTTCAGGATGACTCGGCGGACACGCCGGCCGCGCGGCCCGTCAATCCATTCGTCGAAATCTTCACGCCGTTTACCAGCGCGATCGCAAACTTTGTGTCCTCCGCTCGGCCAACGGCCAGACCGTCGACAACGGCAGCGATGCCGACCGGAACTGTTGCCACAACGACGCCGGCACCCTCTACAACCGCTCCTACGACCACAACGGCGCCGACCACAACAACAACGGTGCCAACCACAACAACAACTTCGACCACCACAACAACAACAACGACGACAACTTCGACAACGACTACGATGGCTCCAGCAACGACGAGACCACCGGTCACTACCACGCCGCAGCCAGCAACTAATCCCGCGCCTTGGGTGACGGTCACACCTTCCCCTACCGTCACACCCGCGCAACAGCCGAATTTCGTGACGCCTCCGTTCAACCTGCGGAGCAACTTGTTGCCGAACATGCAGCAGAACGCGTTCGGCTCGACGTTCGACGACCTGGCCTTCCTGAATTCGCTGGTGAGTGACCAACCGCCGACGAGGAATTTGTTCTTTAAGGGGGTATTCTTACGTGAAGTGCGCGTTTTTGTTTAACGTTGTTAGGGAATTTTTTGCGTAGGTACTGTTACACCTCTTCCAGTCAAATTGACAAGGTATATTTGTACGTGTTTCAAGGACGTTTTAAAATTTTGATCACACAGAAAAAGTTAGAACTAGTGGTACTATATGATCTCAAAGATAGTCGCTTTTAAAAAAGATCGTCTCACTGTGTCCATGATCCCGGTTATTCAGCATTCAGCTTGTCTGATATAAGAAAACGTGAATGTTCCTTAATTAGTATGAGTTTGACTGTAACAGGTACTGGAACAGAAGAAAAATGTCGATAATTAAAAAAGTGGCGATACTTTGAAATTCGATTATCGATTTTTCCACGTTTTGTTATAAACTTCGGAGGCCTAGAAAATAGAAAAATAAACATTTTTAGTTGATCCTAGTAATGGTTGTAGTTATGCATGTACTAAATACGTACGTAAAATTTTGAGTCAATTGGTCAAGTTGTTTTTCAGATATCATGGGCACCGTTCTGGAAAACATAGTTTCGAGAAAAATGCCTTTAAATCTTGGTACAGTAAATTCTCCCTGATTGACCCTCAGCTTGTACACAAAAATGGGCAATTTTAAAATAGACAACTATAAAAACAGTGAGCCGCATTATGAGTGGCTTGTCCATTTTTATTTCCAAGCTGAGGGACAATTAGGGAGAATTTACTGTACAGGATGTCCCAAAATTATGATCCTTCCAGAAAATGGGGAGTTCCTGAGGTTATTCGAAGTAACTTTTTCCTTAGCGAAAATGCAATCCGCGGCTTTGTTTACGAGTTACTAATGTAAAACACTGACCAATGAGAGGCCAGCTCGACTGGCGCGAGACGGCCAAGCCAGCGAGCGAAGTCCAGTTCCGCTCATTTGATCCAATGATCCGTCTCGCGCCAGCTGATCTCGCCTCTCATTGGTCACTGTATTTCGTTAATAACTCGTAAACAAAACGGCGGATTTCATTTGTACTAAGGAAAATGTTACTTAAAATGACCTCAGGTACCCCTTATTTCCCGTAAGTATCATAATTTTGGGACATCCTGTATATCGATAATAATATAAGCTTGTCGCGTTCTTCAAACAACCATAACTTCGTTAACTTTAGTAGTTCGCGTGTAAGGTTCCGGAGATGTATGTCTGAAACCATATCCATTGAGAGTACGCAGAAAAGAAAACAAATTGATTTTGTTCGAAAGTTCACACTAGAAAATACCACCTTAAGTTTAATCGAACCGGAAAAACGGGCTCTACATTTGCCATCGATGACACGTTGCTATGATTCACGCAGCTGCAGAGCAACACCAGAGCCAGCACCACCCCGAAGACTCTTACGCAAGTCGAGCAGCTGTTGGCGAACAAGGTAAGCCGGCGATTAAATAACAATGCTTAATAACGATTTTGTAATTCGCTTTGAACAATTTCGTAATCGGGGGAGGGGGGGGGCACGCCGGGCCCGTGTTCTATACGCGATAATTAACGTCGGATAGAAAGATCATCGCGACGATCGATGCGATTGTTGTTCCGCGTCGCGGAAATCAGAGACAGCGAATCGGCTCGATCGTCGCGGAGCCGGCCCTTTCACCGCTCGATAGGATCGTGCAATCGACCGTTCTCGGAGTCGGTGTGTTAGTAGTGTAACAAGATCCAATGACGTACATCCACCGACCCGTTTCTCCGTTTCGTTCGCCGCGCGGCTTCACGGAAAAGCCGGCGAGGGTATCGGTTACGCGGGCAAAAAAATTCGGCGCGTTACCTTTAGTCACGCCCTTTTTTCAAAGACATAATAACGGATCTACGACGTTCGGGGATCGCGCGATCGGCCAGTCACGGTGAATGGACTGGAACAACCTTGCCGACGGCCTTCTGTGTTCTACGCAACGGCTGCCTGATTCGTCATCTTTCGCCGACGCTTACGTTCATAGAACTTCGTTTGCGTAACGTCGATGCAGCAACGATACGCGCCCGTCCGCGTCTCTCTATCCCTCTCTTCCTCTTTCCTTTCCTCTTTCACTTTCTCTTTCTTCGTATTCGTGAAAGTGTCCCGACGATCTTCCCGTCGTTGATAGCTCCTCGAGCACCATCCACGAAACAGACATACATATATTGGGTCGGCAACTAAGTAATTGCCGATTTGTTCAATGAAATAACAAATTTTTTGTACTTGGAACGAAGTTTAATCTGTAATGTATTTTCCATTTTGTTCGATGACCTTTCGCCATCTCTCTGACAGCTTGAAAATTCCACGCTCGTAGAAAGTCTGATCCTTTTCGGCCAAAAACTGAGTTAAGTGAGATTTTACAGCGTCATCATCGTTAAAAGTTTTACCACGAAGGGAGTTGTCCAGGGATCGAAATAAGTGGTAATCCGATGGCGCGAGATCAGGGCTATATGGTGGGTGTAACATCAATTTCCAACCAATATCCATCAATTTTTGCCGAGTGGACAAAGACGTGTGCGGCCCAGCATTGTCCTGCTGGAAAATGACACCTTTACGATTGACCAATCCTGGTCGCTTTTCCTTGACCGCTGCATTCAATTTGTTCAGTTGCTAACATTCACGGATAATAAAAAATAACATAATAATAATAATAATAATAATAATAATTTTATAATATAACATTTACGGATATCATAAAAATGGGAGTGAGAGACATTTATAACTGAAATCGGCAATTACTTAGTTGCCAACCCAATACAACCCCTGGTAATAAGTATTTAATAATAATTTTTTGACCAGAAGTAATTTGCTTTACATTCGTAGTATGTAATATTTTAGGACGGCTTTACGAATGTATATTACTGTTTTAACGAGTGCCGATGTTTTATACAATTTTCCGTTTTAATGATGAAACTTTTCGAATTTTTTTGTGTTTTGAATGCATTGCTTCGCCGTTTTTATCTTCTTTTGGCATTGACTATGGCAGTGAAATTTTTGTATGATATATGTCCTGATGAGTTCGAAATGCATAATTATTTACTCTGAAGATGGTAGGCAAGCTCTAACAAATAAACGTAAACTTCAAAGTTTTTGGAAAATTTTATGAAATCAGCATCAGCACTCGTTGAAACAGTCATATACACTCGTAGAACCGTCCTAAAATATTGGATTATATGATATAAATTAAATTAATTTAAATAGATTATATAATATAAAGTAAATTATTCTTCGCCTCTATGCAAACCTGAATGGTCAAATACGTTTGCCCAGGATCTTGCTTGGCCGAACACTTTTTTCCCAGCATCGTTTTCTTTGTTCACTGTACTTTTCAAGGAAATGAACTAAAATATTAATGATTTGACTCATATTTATTCAATGTACGTTCAATTTAAAGTTGCCAAGGCGTTTGCTTCGTTTTCTTAAATTAATTCGTTACTATTGCTTCTCGCCAGGAGTTGTACTTCTCGAGACATTGAACTCCACCGAACTGATATTTAAAAAATGAAATGAAAATTGCACATAACTCAAAAATATGAGCGATAAAAAAGTGTCCTGTGATATAATTGAAGTACATACTAAGTATATTAAATTCTGTAAAAATGATTTATTTTCAAAGCCCAAAATAATTTTAAACGATGATATAAATTTAGAATGATTTGAAGATGGCCTAGTTCGAAGCCATGTAGCCGTGTTCAAAATAAACAAATGGTAAAAAAGATCGTAGTAAATAATAATCCGTATGTTTAATTCACTACCAGTGAATAAATGATGCTGCATTACAGGGATATTTCTTAAAACTGACTTTCTTCCGCTTTTTCCATGGAAACTGTGTGTTTATATGGAAACCACTGTACGATGGAAAGAAGTGCAAACGTTCGAACAGTATCGCAATAGGTCGATCGATCTTTTCATGAATCAAAAATACTTGCTACTTTAATTCTAGATCCTGTCGCTGGCGCTGAGCAATAATAATCCGGGACCCACCAGAGCTCCGAAGGCAATCGTCGCCGAGAACGCGTCACCGAATTCGATCGGATCTTTCGCGAAACCGTCCTCGGGCCCGATAGTGATCGACTTGCTGCCGTCATCGACGGCAACGACGCCGACGCGGAGGCCACTGACAACGCCGCAACAACCCCTGAGGGACGTGCCGCCGGTGACCAACAATTTGGTGGATCGAACAACGGGACGACCGATTTCCTCGACGACCGGGAGGGTTGGTTCAGAAGCAATCGTATCGTCGCCGAGTTCGATAAGCACGACGAAGGCTCCGGTGGCCGTCGCGGCAAAGTCGTCGACCACTCAGCGACCTAGGACCACTACCCAGCCGGCCGTGGGCCTTGGTGCGAGTTTGTGGCAAGCGCTGTTCGGCGGTGGACTGTTCGGACCGACTACCACTCCCAGACCGTCGAAACCGAAACCGGCAACCCCCGCAGAACCCGCGCAGTCGGCCTCGGTCAGCATCACCCCGAGGCCGGTAACAACCACGCGGAAGCCTCAGGTCACCCAGGCGTCGGTCCCCGCGACGTTCAGGAGCGTGGACATTTCGCAGGTCGTAGCGAGCACGCCCAATTCGATCGCAAAGCAGGCGAAATCGGCGACCACGCCCGGCCCGATGTCCCCTAGCAAGCAGTCGCCGGTAACCAATCCGAAACCGAGACCCGCCAAGGCTGAGACGTCCACGTTCTCGCCCGAAGAGGATGCCAAGTTCTTGGCCGAGCTGCTGCGCGCCGTTCAGAACGGCAAGTAGTCTATTTTTGTTTCTGCGGAATCGCGAATGAATTTTCTTTCACCTGTTTTCAAGCCCGCCTCTTTAAGATTGATATTTATTTATGTAATTATTTATTTACATACACTCAGGTGAACAACCGTTTTTCACAACAAAGAACAAAAGCTAATGTTAGCACCGGAACTACCAAATCAGTCGAACTGACCGGTCCCCGATTTTTTCTTTCACAATTCCTGATATTATAAAAACGATTTTTTTCCACGAGAAATTTTTAGATACTATTCTTTACTCAAGCGCGTACGTTATAATAAAAATCGTACTTAAAAGTTATTTGTGACTACATCTATACTGTTTTATAGCGCAACGAGAATATTCGATGTACTTAAACTTTTAAGTACGATTTTTATTATAACGTACGTTTGAGTAAAGAATAGTATCTAAAAATTTCTCGTGGAAACGTTTTTATAATACCAGGTATATAGTATCATAATATCAACTTCTGATGCAGCTGGGTAGAAGCTATTGTTTGTATCTACCAACTATGAGTCACCGGGACAAACGGCTTTCTGCTTTCATTAAATAGATAAGGGTTCCGAATGAATAAAATAAAATAAAAAAGAAACAAGAAAATAAATTAAAAAAAAAACAAAATATATGTCTGATGAGGAAACGAAAATTATTCATGACTCGACCTAATACGTTAGATGCAATTAGGGCTCGGTAGTTCTAGTGTTAATAGGAACCGCGGAGCCTTGGACGCTTCGTTGTTCCGTGTCCAATGTTCGTTCCTCTTGTTCCAGATAACAAAGCCAGCGCCTCGAAGAAGCCATCGGGCCTGCAGCAGGTCGACGAATCGTTCCTGAGGGCGATATTAACCGGCCGAGCTTTCACAACGACAACCGCGGCGCCGTCGAATGAAATCAGCAACGCCGCCTTGTTGGCGGCGCTGTTGAAGGCCCAAGGCATAGAACCGTCGACTCCTGCGACCAAGATTAGAGAGCAACTATTGTTAGCCGTGAGTACCATCGCTTCGAACGGTTAATCGCCCTTAGAAGCCGCCTCCCACGCGTCTTCCTGGCAAAATTGATGGCCGCTGAAACCGTGCAACCGGTGTAGAGCGGTTGTGCTACACCGAATTGGTAAATTAATAGCAATTTTAATGCGCGCGCAGCGTCAGGAACGGAGCGAGGTAACAAAAGATCGTCTACTATACCATCGGATGTCATCGGAGCGCGTCGAATAACGCGGCATCGGTTTTTGAATTCTTCGAATTTATAGCGTCGAAGCAATCGGTCGATCGATCCCACTAATGCTAAATAAAGACAGGAATCCGTTTTTGGGGGCGAAAAATCAATTTTTCAGGATTCATGCTATTTTCGTTTCAGAGTAAACGTAGCCGCGTACGACGTGCTATAAAGTCAAGTTTCTGCAAGTCATAGTGAAACTAATTCTTGGCAGGAAAGTAATTTCGGTATTTGAATCTGAAATAAAACTCAATTCTTTCTGTACAAGAAATGAACTTTAATCGGTCAAATATTTTCCATTCTGTTCGATGACCTTTTGTCATCTTTCTGGTAACTTCATGAATCCGCGCTCATAAAGCTTCTGATCCTTATCAGTAAAAAATCTCAATCGAGTGCGATTTGAGGCTGTCGTTATTATTGACATTTTTACCATTTAAAAGGTTTCGTAAACTTCGAAATAAATGATAATCCGTTGTTGCAAAGTTAGGGCTATGTGGAGGATGCGACATCACTTCCCAATTAAGCTCCAATAATTTTATACGTGTTGCTAAAGATGTATGAGGCCTCGCATCGACGTGGTGGAACACGATTCCTTTGCGATTTGTTAGTTCTGACCTTTTCACTTTGATTGCTTCCTCCAATTTCATAAGTAGTTGCCAGTAATTACCTGAGTTGATCGTTTGGTTGCTTGGAAGCAGCTCAAGATACACAATATCTTTATAGTCCCACCAAATTAACAGCATGATCTTTTTTCTGATGCAATTTAGCTTTCGATATGGTTTGTGCTGGATCATCACTCTAGGACCATGTCCTTTTTCGATTAATGTTATTGAAAACGATTCATTTTTCATCACCAGTGATAATAAAAAAATTGGTCGATTGCATTACGTTTAAAATGCGTATCGCAAATACTGATTCGTCGTGTTAAATAAATGTCTTTCAATTCATGCGGAATCCAAACATCGAGCTTCTTAACAAGTCCTAGACATCTTATGTGATATTCAATTGTTGCGTGTGATACATTTAACCTTTTTGCAATCTCTCGTAGTTATATGGCGATTCGATTCAATGATTATCTCGAATTCTCGATTCTATTATTATCACGAACGTTGACCATCTTTAAGTGAAAAATCTTCAGAACGAAATTCACAGATCTCTTTTGTGAGTCTCGGCCACCTTCTTGCCATTCTGAAAATAAAAAAGTAAAATATGTTGAAAATGTTCATTTTTGCACTCCGCATATTAAAATTGACAGCAAACTATCGGTTGTAAACAAAACTACACGGAATTTGTTTCTATAGTAACCTAAACGTGTCAACTACCAAAGCTGAAGACAACAAAATTATAACCTTAACAAAAGAACGACAATGCAAACGTGACGCTATCTATTGGTGCAAACCGAAATTACTTTCTTGCCAACCCAATAGATCGTCGGATGACAATTTTACAAAACGATTCTATGCAGATACGTTTACGACATGTCCGTTATGTCTATTATACTCTATTATACAGATCATAACAGATATAACGAACATATCGTAAATATACGTCTGCAACAGCGAAAACGTTAAACGATCGAATTGCTGCATTTGATGCGAATTGTGCATTCGCGATATGTCCATTATATCTGTTACACTCTATTATAAAGATTACAATAGATTTAAACTTGTCAGAGGTTAATTGCGTCGAAAGTATTTCGTAGCTCATGCCGGGATTGTTTACAACAATTCAAACTTTGCGAATGGTTTAAGAACTAACGCTCTAAATTTAAAGAATTATGTAATACAAAGTTTCTGGTTTACATAAGAATATTCAAGGTCACCTTAGATTTTGCACGCCACTGTAGATATATATCACCGACTTCGTTAAGCCATGCCCGGGATCTTGATCGCGCCCGAAAGAAAATAATTGCTCGTCTTGTAACGTGACAGAGCGTCGGCGAGGGCGTCGGCTTAGCCCCGACCGCATCCCCAACTGCCGTGTCAACGACAGTTACGGTTACGACGGGGCAGGCGTCGACTGGAACGTCGTCCGCAACAACTGCAACTCGACCTACGGACACCACGAAAAAGACGGTGACACCGAGCCCGAGACCGAGGATACGCACGACAACGTGGTCGCCGAGCTCGACGTACCCGCCCCCCCTCTTCAGTTCCTTCTCGAATTACGGTACCCCGGCGCAGTCGTCCGGCGGCGATGATTCTGGAAGCGGCGCGTTATTCGGCGCTACTAGAGCGTTCAGTCAGCTTCTTGGTGCCGCGATAAGTGTAAGTTACCGTACAGGGTTCCCCGGAAAGAATCATCCGATTTCAAAAATTTATATTTTAAAAAATTACACACAGAAAATTATAATTCGAACACGAATATAACGGGAAAATGTGTGAGTTTTTGTTTACAAGTGTTCAATATGACTTCCTTTCGTTACACGTATGATATCATTGCGATATGAAAGTTCTTGCCAAACACGGTGTAATGTATCTCTGGTAATTGTTTGTACAGCATCACAAATGCGTTTTTTCAGTTCATTTACACTTGTAGGTAAAGGTGGTATAAAGACAAGATCCTTCACAAATCCCCAAAGGAAGAAGTCGCATGGGGTTAGGTCGGGTGATCTCGGAGGCCAACTGTGTAGAACCATATTATCGGATGAACTGCGACCAATCCAACGGTTTGGTACATGAGAAAAAAATAATAAAAAGTAAAACTCGCACATTTTCCCGTTATATTCGTGTTTGAATTATAATTTTCTGTGTGTAATTTTTTAAAATATAAATTTTTGAAATCGGATGATTCTTTCCGGGGAACCCTGTATTGCCCATTCATGCTCGTTACGATGCCACTCGGCCGTGCGCTGACACGGTAATCGAGGCGTAACCGGGAGACAAGGTGTTACGACAGCGTTGCCAATACAATGCGATAAACGCCGCCTAATCGCGCCGATCTTCCGCGAAACTGACGCGGGAACGCGTCCAGCCGCTACCTTCGATCGTCTCGTCGAGGAGGGTCGCCTCGGTGAATTTATTTTCTCGCTGAACTTTCGTCGCGTTCGACGGCTCGCTTTCGTACTACCGAGCAGTCTCGATCTTCTCGTTGGTAAATTCGAACGATCAGCAAATACAGTGTGACTCCCATCAATATTCGGGCACCTTTTAAAACGCGATAGCTTTTTTTTTAGAACTGGACTAAACGATTTGAATTTTTTTTTATAAAGGGACTGGGATACTAGACAATGACTGAAACTAGTACTTTGTGACAATCTTTTTATCGCTTGGTGTGACGAAGCCAAATGAAAAACTCTCGTATTTTAGCTTTTTTATCCAAGCTTGTAACGAGAATTAAAGAAAAAAAAAATGCGTTTCGTGGGTCTCGGTAAGTTATACATATATGCGTGTTGAAAATTTCATCGAAATCGATTGACGCAAAGTCAAGTTACTTGCAAGCGTTGAAAGATTTAAAAACTGCAAATTTCTCACGGTTATTGGTCGACGAAAGTCTAAAAAATCGGGATAAAGCTGCGATTTTTGCGATTTTTAATTGTTTACAGCTCATACCAAGATCAAACGATTTTGACGTAGTTTTTTTAAATTTTTGTTACAGGCTCAGATAAAAAAGTTAAGAACTAAGAGTATTTTTACTTTTCTTTTGTCATTCAAGTTGTGGTCTAGTAGACCGGTTCTTCTATCGTCTAAAAAAAATTAAAGTCATTTATTTGGGTTCAAAACAAGTCATTCCATTTTAAAATGTGTCCGAATATTAATGGAGATTACTATACAGGGTATCCCAAGACTGTCTCGCAATTCAGAAATGAGGCGTTTCTGAGGTGATTTGAAGTAACTGTTTCCCTAGCGAAAATGCAATCCGCGGCTTTGTTCACGAGTTATTAGCGAAAAACGCTGATCAATGAGAGGCGAGATCAGCTGGCGCGAGACGGCCGAGCCAATGAGCGCACGAAGCCTAGTTCCGCGCCAGTCGAGCTTGCCTCTCATTGGTCAGTGTTTTTCTCTAATAACTCGTAAACGAAGCCGCGGATTGCATTTTCGCTAAGGAAAAGTTTACTTCAAATAACCTCAGGAACCCCTGTCTCCGCATTGCAAGACATTTTTAGAACACCCCCTATATCGCCGCCGTCCTGGAAACGGTGAAGGAAGTCGCGGATCAAGAAATCACCTTGTTTGTATTGCATTTGGATTTTGGTTTCAGGGAGCGGCGCAACAGTTGCAGTCCTTAGTCAGAAACGGAACTCGAATCGTGTCCGAAGCGGTGGGGTAAACTGGACCACAGGGAAAAGAAAATTAATATAATCCGTAGTGTAAGCGACGATCTTGCGAACGTGATAATTTGAAAATGGCGTGAGCACGCTCCACGTTTCGGAATAATCCGGTGGTAGCGACCGTATATCGATGATTCTAAACGAATCTTTAACGAGAGATTTCCAGGTGTTTACTCGATGTCGTAGGAAGAGCTTCCCAAAACATCTTTCTTATTTCTGTATAGATCGTAGTGTTACGCGTATAGTTTACGCTCGAACATGTTCGGCGGCTCATTCGAGTACGGAACTTTCTTTTCATCGATCTGTAGATAGTAACGAGCTTTCGTTTTAAGCGCGATTCGATCCTCGATCCTCAAAACACGGTGGATCCGCTTTAGATCTTGTTCGTCAAATACGCGCGCGCGCGCGCGTGTGTGTGTGCGCGCGCGCGTTTCGAGAACTGCAGAAAAATCGGGGAGCAATTCGCGTTCGCGCGTGCAACTCGAGAAACGCTCGAAGTCCGCTGTTAATGTAACTCCAGCCGTTTCTCCGGTGATCAGACAGAGACGTTGCATCAGGCTCCGTGTTTTAAGGGCGAGACAACGAAGGTCGACGACGGGGTTCTTCAGCGTTTCGAGGATCGATCGGAGATCGACGCTTTGCAAATGTTTCTGGGGTACCGGTGTACCGGGCTGCCTGCCGGGCTGCCGGGATCGGCTCGGCCGGGCCACGTACCGGCTGAGACATTTGTAACGTTCGTCGCAATTAAGGTAATTAATCGAGAGACGGTGACGATTCGCGTGCGTTCCGTGTGAAACCAGGGGGACTCGACGCGGGGCCCACCCACAAGGATCGATCCGACGACGAACTCTTTGTCGATGTTGCTAAGAAAGCTGGTTAGTTTCGAGTGTCTCTGAATGGACGCGAGAATGGGACTGTGTGCGTGCGTGCGTGTGAGCAAGTTTGCGCGCGGGAGGAAGAGAGAAGCAGTGTGTGTGTGCGAGAGCGAGAGAGAGAGAGAGAGAGAGAGAGAGAGGGAAAAAAGAATCGAGAGTCGCGAGGGTGGCGATTCGACAGCGACGCGTCAACGGAGAGCATTGTGTACACTTATAGAGCGAAGCGCGCAGCTCGACCATCGGTGCGCCGTGTTCCTTTTTTTTCTTTTTTATATAATGCAGCCGGAGAGGTGTGCAGTGTGTAGGGCGCGCAAGGGTCCTCGGTGTCTTGTTTGTCTTTCGTTCGCGCGGATGGTAGCTCGGTAATAAGGATAGCGCCGTGTAATAAGCTCGGCGACTTAACGAGCACGAGCCGAGGCTTGAAAAACGTCGACGGCGTTTTGTTCTTCCTGTTTGTCTCCGTGGATATAGCGATACAGCGTTATTGTACGGCCGCGCAGGTGTTCGTCCGTCTCTTCTTCTTCGGGAGATAACGCGACCGGGGCTCGCGAGGAGCTCCGTTGACGATTGTCGAACGACGCGAATAGTCTCGTAAGTCCCCATTTCGTTTTCGATTTGGCGCGCCGACACGGTCCGGCGTGCCGCTATTTATAAACGACAAATAAACTTATTGGGATCCGCAGGACCACGAGACTTTTGTTTTCTTCTTCACCGATGATCAGCGCCCGGTCTCGATCGTGTCCCGGGATTAATTGTATCGAATCAACGCGAAACTAGTTTCAGTCTTTTACGAAGCAGCCCCCTCGCTCCCCTCCCCCGACACGATTCGTGACGCATGTTCGCCAAGCATTTTTTCCACGGCTGCGGCGCGACATGGCGCGGCGACGCATTTATTCCGATCCGCTCGAACCGGAACGGAAATTGTTATTCAAAACAGTTGCAGATACAACGGCCGGTCAACTTGGCACAATCAGAGTGTGAAAATATGTATATGTACCTGTTTCGCGATTTCGATTGGCTCGGCGCACTCGATCCTCGCGATCCAGGAGGCACCCGCGACGAACGCAATCAGGTAGGAACCGCGCGGAAAGCTTCGGCTACCGAAATATGTTAAACGATACGGGCAGATAACAACGAGGAAGGACGAACGATAACAGGGGGTAATGCATCCTCTTCTCGTTTTTTTCTCCGTTCCCTTTGTTCGCCTGCGCCGCGTCGAGGGTCGTTCCAGAATATTAATCACGCGCTATGACGTATTTAGCAGTCATTAGGGACAGTTGACTAGGATAGGACGCGGCTCTCCGAAGTAGAAAGTGACGGGGAGCCCACCTCTCTCTTCCGCGCACCCCGACAGAAACTATAAATAATCCTTCAAGAAAATTCCTCGACTTCAAGATAAGCATAGCGTGAGAAGAGTAGCGGTTGGAAGCGAAACAGGTTGCCCTTCTCGATGGAAGCTCTCCCGTTCTCCGAACCGCCGCGCCGCGGCGCAAAAAATTCATTAATCCAAATAATCCCCGTTCGGAGCCGCTTCATTAATTTTTGCTGCGCTTTTTTACCGTTTTTCCTTCCGTTTCTCCGAAAGATTATTTTAAGGAGCCCCGGGACAAGCACTGCCGTTCTTCTTTACGCATGTTTATAAATATCCTCTTCATTTTATTAGTTTTATTAACATTAGAACTACCAAACCAGTCAAAATACCCGATTCCTGACTTTTTCTTTTAAAGTTCCTGTTTGTATAAAAATATTTTTAAGCGAAATTATTAGGTACACACACACACACACTTTTTTTTCTTTATTTAACAGTATATTATAATATAAATCACACGAAGTTTAAATAAATCCAGTCTTAGCATTGTTATAGAACGATATGCATTAGTCGCGTTTAGGATTCGATAGTTCTCGCGTTAATTACACTGCAAAGCTCTTTCGTTTTTGTAAATTCCTCACATATGCTGATGATGTAAAAATATTTCTTGCCATTGAAAGGCCTGACTGCGCATGCCTTGCTTCAACATCATTTCGTCAGACCTTCGAACTGGAGTACTTTAAACAAATTGTCGCTTAATCTGGAGAAATGTTATACCGTAAGATTCGGCCGTAGAACGAATAATCTATCGAGTATCGACTAATTATACTATTAGCGGTTATACCTCAAGCGGCGTTGATACAATACGCGACCTTGGTATCATCTTTTCCTCCGATCTAACGTTTGTTGAACGTTACAAAAGTGTTAGATCCCGCGGCTGCAAAACATTGGGACTCATTTACAAAGTGGCTGAACTCTTTCGGAATACCCACACTCTTAGACTTCTGTACTGTTCTCTAGTCAGGCCGTTATGAGAGCATGCTTGTGCAATTTGGACATCCTATCGCAATAAATACATCACTGCGTTAGAAATGGTGCAGCAGAAATTCTAACGTATAGTATCTTGGCACGTCGGTCAGCCCATGCTGATATCGGATCACGACTATAACCCTATGCTCGCCTTTCTGAGTTTAACCACACTCGAGCGGAACAGGAAAAGATGTGATATTATCTTTGCGTATGAAGTCCTTAACGCACTCCTTGATTCTCCAGCAACATCGGAGAAGTTTCATCGGGATGCTCCAATATTTCATCTCGGATTCAGAGAATCTTACCGTATTCAGGAACATTGAACAACTTATGGATATCATTAGATTGCGGATTTTTATGCAAAATAAAGATTGCACTTACTGCAAGATGCAGGAGCTAAATAGACATCGATTTCTTTTCTCTCAATCATTTCAACGACTTAAAATTAATACAACAGCATTTTTTTCATTCTTCGAATGTTTTTATTGTTGTTGCATTTTATCTACTCAATTTTACTATTAATGCATGAAATCCGCAGTATAGATATCATACTAGGCACAATCGTGTTTTTTTTCAATCGTTCGCCACACTCTTTTAAACAAAATTTAAGACGTATTACTTACCTCATGAGAAACATAGAACAACTTATGGATATCATAGATAGGCTCGATCGTGTTTTCACTGTTCTAAATAGCGTGCACTCGTCCATCGATTTTTTCAATCGTCCACCACGCTATAATAATATTATAGTAATTTTTCAAACTAGTGGGTAATTTCCTGTGAATATTCAATAATAAAATAAAGATAAATAAAGAAATAAACACTAAATAAAGGAATGAATGTTCCATGGTTCTATTCACACGAACCATCGACATCGAGCAACTTTCAAGACAAAGAATGGTTTTTGCGAGTCAGATGTTTTTCTTTTAAACTCCGTATTCGTGTTTGACTATGTTTCAAGACATCAGTTCCCTCGGAATGGGAATACCTGCTGGTGAATCCAGATCGAAAAAGAAATTTACGGGTCTCTCTTGGCGGTGTCGAAGGAAAGAATTATTTGCTGGAAAGAAAGAAGAAAGGCTCGACGCGACTACCGTGGTCGAGACACCGAAGTTTCCGCTGCCGCCGTTATCGGTGCCTCGTTTGCACCGCAGAACCACGCACCTTGTGCCGTGTGCTGTGCAATGCTGTGCTGCGGAACGGGGGAGAAACGGCGGGAAGGGGACGGTGGTACAGGTCTCGCCGGTCAAGCCGGCCACGAAAATCCCTGAAACGGAATTTCGCGCCGATAAATAACAAGAGAGCTCACCGACAATACCGGCTCGAATCGTTTGGTACCACATGCCACTTGGTACTCCGGTAATTTAAATAAATTAACGGAGAGCAAGCGTACCCGAGCCCGAGCCCGAGCCCGGTCATGCTCGATGCTGCCGTGGAGCAGAAGAGGCGGACGCAGGGGCCGAGGGGAGAGGAGGCGGAGGAGAGCAACGGAGACGGATAAGGAAGAGGGAGACCAAGACGAAGACGAGGACGAAGAAGCGTGTACGCACGGACCGATTGTAAGACTGGAACACCCACGCGTGCTCGCGTTGCCTCCGCGAGCCTTTTTTCTTCTCCTCTCGGATAATTACAGCTAATGGCGGTCATTGAGAATGCGAGATGCGTACCAATCTGCGTACGTGTACCACCTCGGCTGCTAGCACCGCTTGCCAACCGACGATAACGCGCGGCCTGCATCCTGCAACGCCGCCGCATCGCTGATATTTAATTTATTGGTTGAATCGCTAAGTGGACAAGGCATTATCGAGTCCGACGCACTTCCACGATCCATCGGGCCGCGATACGATCGATCGACGGGATCGCCGGACGCGTCGACGCAAAGACGCCTAAGATCGAGAGGAAGCCGGAGACACAACTCGGCTCACCGGGAATTTTCCGCATCTCTTCGAGCGAACAATTTATTTCTCCGCAAATCTCCGGTCTACCCATCCATCTTCGGTTCTCCGCCGGGTAATTCTTCCTCGATTTAGTATTTGACCCTCGGAAGGCCGATCTTCCGCTAGGACGTAGAACGCCAACCTTGGGTAGTTCCGGGCCGCCCTAATGTATACTTGAAAAATAGTAAATTCCGGCGAAATTGTGTAGTATTATTAGATCGCGGATCTTATGCATTTAAGACAAAACCGAACAGGTGAGATACAAAGCCGCGAAACCGTTAGAGGAATTCAACTCGGCAAAATTATGGAATAACAGCGTACGTATCTAATTTCAATTTCTTGCAACTGATTTAGACAATTTTTATTACCCAGAAAAGTTCGCGGTCTAATTATTATACATTTGAAAGATGCATGGAAAATTATTTAAATTCATTTAGTATTTGTTTATTATTTAACCCTTTGAACTCGAGTGGCGACTGGAAGGCGCCATTGAAAATTGTTATTATCATGTTTCGAAGTAATTCTAACATCATCAAATTTGTTTGTATTAGAAAAACTGTAAAATGTGTAGTTATTGCATGCGTCAAAAAATTCAATTTCATACGTATAAGATGCACTGGGTTCTATAAAATAGAAATGCTATAGGTTGGAAAAAGTATTTCGAATTTCGAGTTGAAATGGCTCCGACCGCTAAAGGTTAAATTTCAAATTGCAGGAAAATTATTTTCTACGCGTCATTTTCATAATGTGTACACGTGACAGTAGTTTTTTTTGTTTTTAAAGCAGCACTTTACTGCTCGACTCTACATACTGATAGGGTCGGCGTTCAGTGAGCGTAACATTGTTCGCATACTTTGAAGATTAACCACTTACCGTGGCATTTCCTTCACAGTTGCAATCCTTAGAACTTTTTCGATTGTAATTATTTCCTCGAAGGAAAGGTAAATTTGTATTTATCGTGTGCCTGCATTTGGTCGAATGCTTGAACATCGACGACGAGAGAACAGAATTTTATTTCGACTTGAAAGAACGGAATAATATTCATACTTAACAGGTTCTTGTTAGAAATCTTGATCTCGTGTCAGATTCGTCAAAGTACGGCGACGGGGATAGAAGTGACACAGGATTGGCAGACCGGGGGGTTAAACGATACAATTTAATTGGCCCGCGGCCTGTCTCGGCCGAAGGATCGACGTTCCCAAGGCGTTTCTGATTTCAGAACGATTCAGCTCGCGGCGAGCTCGAGATTTCCTCAGCGATGATCTTCTTTCACACCAACGCCGCGCCGTGACTTGGAAGTTGTCGACGTCACCGCCGCGATTCCTGATGCATAAAGAAAGAAGAGTATCGGCTCGTTCTCACAGCGGAGCGTTTCGCTGCAACTTATCTGACGCATCCGATCGAATCTGATCGCG